>NW_018249546.1:125350-133281 GCF_001263595.1 Phalaenopsis equestris
AACTAAGACTAGGAAGAGAATTTGAGGATATATTTCAAAAAAACTTTTAAGTTGAGAAACGAGGATAAGGATATTGAAAGACCAATGGAAGAAATTCTTATGGAATAAGAAAAACTTATTTCCTCAACTAAGATACATATAGATAGACCACCTCCACCATTTACTCAGTATCGAGGGGAAGAATTGGAAGATAACTTGAAATAGAAGAGTAACATAGAAGAATTTGATCCAGAATCTGAATTATCTAGAGAGAATCTGATCCAAAATTTGGGAGATCTTGAATTATCATATAAAGATCCATTTCTTATAAATTTCAAGGATGATATTAATATACAAATTGAGAAAATCAATAGAAGAAATTTGGATCTAGAAAGAAATATGAGGAACAATGATAAGAATCAATATGAAAAAGAAGAGCTGAATGAAAAATTAAAAGTTGAGGATTTTATAGTAATCCCTAGATCTGGAAAATATTGGACGATTGATCAAGGATTACTTAATTAGATTTTGATCCAGGTGGAATCATTTCTCGGGCTAACGACGTTAAACCACGCGCTTTATGGGAGGCAACCCATAGTTATCTGTGTGGTTTGACTTAGTATGCTTAAGAGTCATGATTGTTAGTGTTGTATTGTGTTTGCTTTAGTGTGGATTGATCTGTTTGCTTGATGTTTGGTAGATGTTTGGATTGTTAGTGTTTTGATTTTCTTTTTGTGTGTCATGAGGGAGATGATTCATTAAATTCTTATTATGGTTAGACTTTTATGTTCTCTTGTATTAGTTGGATTGACGAGTACACTAAACTCGGGTCCCACCTGGACTTGAGTTTTATAAGAGACATTATGAATTTTAACAGTGATAGTTCCATCTCAATTTTGTTACTTCTTTTCTTGGACTTTGTTTTCATTTGATAGGAGTCGCGAACCTATTTGATGAGTAACTTATGGATAATTTTACATTGTACTTATAACTGCTAGAGGTGCTTAATTATTGGGATATGGTGATGTCTGGTGTTGGTGCTCGAGAACCAATATATCAGGGATAATCTTATCTTTGGGATTAGAATCTATAAAATCATTTATAAGCACTCAATATATTTGTGTAGGGATTCCTTTAGAAATTAGAAGTAAGTTAGTGAGATGCGATGAGATGGAGGAAGAATTGACCTCATTTATCTTATTTGTGTGTTTTTATTTGTGTTTGTGTTATAATTTATAAGAATTGAAGAAACACAAGCTTTTTAATGAGCCGAATACGAGCTATTCACGAACAACGAGCCATTTTAACAGCCCTACCGCCAACCCCTCAAGGGTATGTTCCTACTATTGTTTAGACCACCAGCAATTGTTCCAGCGGTTATCCAACCCTCACCTCCTACATTTGTTGTCCGGCCTCTACACACCTGTTTCTGCTGTCGTACAGTCCACCACCACCTGCATGTTGTTGTTCATGGCAACCACAGCCCCTCTCCAGTCCCCTTCCAACAATCACACAGGCCTCCCGACCCTTCCCTATTGCTGCCTAGACCTCCAACCCTCTTCCTGCCGCTATCCACTATTTCCAGCACCGCTACCACTTATTGGTCGTCATCTTCAAGCACTGCCACCATTCCCTTCCAGTCTTGCAGGAACTGCCACTCTCTCCTATAGACAGTCATTTATGTGTTTTATGTTACTTCCTTTTTTATTTTTGTAGCTCCGTCGTTGTTCTTTCCATTTGCATGTTTGTGTTGTTTATCTTGATGAGTCATCATTGCATCATACTTGAATTTCGACAATAATATTTATTTTTCTTTGTGGTTTGGGTTAACTCCGATACCATTCCCCTTCTAGAGAGTCACGAAATCAATCATCCAGCATCACTCAACTTTTTTCTTGATGTCCAATTATCACTTGATGTTAATGTTTACCTTCCCAATTATTTGGTTTCCTTTCATTTCAAGAGGATGATAGTTGGAACTCTCATATTGGCATCATCTTTATTGACGACCATAAACATTGGCTTTGTTAGAAATTATAGTTGTACAACAAGTTTGATGGTGAGGACAAGTTTCATCCTTAATTGAAATGCGAAATGCATAGAGATTCAGAAATCTTAGATTTGATTACAAAATATTCTTAGACTTAGAGTTTGAATCTAAGTTATTAAAGATTTTCTTAAATTTTACTATTTTATTCACTAAACTAAAGTATAGGAGTTTATAAGTTAATCTCTATCCTAAGTCATATTTTTAATGTAGTAAAAGTGTTACTTGAGGACAAGTAACATTTAAGTTTGGAGAATTTTAATACATAAAATCTTAACACGCCTTAAAAATGCTTAATTTTTCATATACATTTTATGCTTAATTTTAATGATATTGCTCTTTAAAGGAAGTTATTTGCATGTTTTTGGTTTTCGGTACAAGAAATGGACTTTTGGAAACAAAAAAGGTGCAATTTGGAGCAAAAACGAGCAAGAAATGAAATTTTGCCCTGTCACCTTTCGATAAGTTTTTCAATGCTTAATCTCTTTTACACTTCTTGCATTTTTTGAATGAGATTACACTTTAAAGAAAGTTTTTTTTTCACGCTTATTTTGTAGGGCTATCTGTTAGGAACACAATGCAACTGAAATGGGGCGAAATGAAGCTAAAATGGAACCAAACGGAGCGAAACGGTGGAGCTGCGCAGTCTGCTTGCCGACGGCGCTCAAACTTATCCAAGAAGACTAAAAAATGACAGAAAAGCTCACCGAAGACGCCCTCGAGCCCGCCGACGGCGCCCGGGACGACTATGGACCGACTTTTGGCTGTTATGGGCCACAAATCAACGCATTTGGTTATGGGTCGAAATTCAACGTATTTGGACGCTTTTTGAAAGGGTTTTGGTGGAAACTCTTCAAACTTCATCCCTACACTTTAAAAGAACAAATTTTGGCGGTTTTTAGGGTTTTTTGTAAGAGGAATGTTAGGAAAAGTGTGGAGAAAGTTTAGGGTTTTTAAAATAGGAGTAGAAATGTAGATTTCTACCCTTTTGGAGAGATTAGAGAGGAGATTTTGAGAGTTTTGGAGAGATTGGAGAGGAGATTTTGAGAGAATTTGTAAGGAGATGTTCTAGCATTACATGGGTTGACGGGAGACTTTGTGGGAGAGATATTCATCTTTTTTTCAAAGAGAAAAAGCTAAGTATTGTGTTCTTCATTATCTTTTGATTTTTGTAAACACTTATCTAGCGGATTTGCTTTGGTTAAATGAAGTTTCCATTGTGTTTTTTTTGTGCTTTGTGATGGGCTTCTCTTACTTTTTCTTCTTCTTTTGACTTAGTGGCATGACAAGATTATGCCATTGTTTTTACTTTACTTTTCTTTTGAAATGAGCAGAATTCATGTTTAGGATTTTGGAATGCTTGTTAGAAGAAGATTTAATTATAAATGTGATGGTTTTTACTTGCACTTCATTTACATTATAACAAGGGCCCGTTGTAGTGTTAAAATTTATTGTAATTTCATTGATCCGAAGGGGCAGTGTAATTCTCAACAAAGTGAAACCACATTCAAATTCTATCAATGGTGACATTCATGGGAGTTGAGTGCAAATAAATAGGGAAATATACTTTGATGGGCGTAGAATTGGAGATTTTAGGGTTACAGACTAAAAATCCCAATTTAGTCCTAGGGTTTGGAAATTGAAGCGGAGATGTTAGCCCTCAGGCAAGGGGAATGTGGGAGCTCCGAAGTGAGAGTCGGTATCCTCCCAGCCTAGCCACGGATTCAGTAAACAAGCATAGGATTTGTTAATATTCTTTATGCCTGGACCAAAGGGTAAAGGATAGGATTGCTCCTATTTTGCACATACAATATTTAATGTATCTCATTCCTTTACATTATCCAATTCATTACATAAGAATAGAAGTTTTTAATATCTCAAAATTCTCCAAACCAATTCATCCAAAAAGGATTATCTTTAGAATTAATATATGGATTTAGGAGTAGTTATTAGTTGTGTTAAACTTAAGACTTACATTTAGGAGTATTTGTTAATAAAACCTCTTAAATCGCACTTCCAACTAAAGACTAATAGTAGTAGATTATAATTTGATTAAAGACCTCTTACCTCGCTTCTCTGTGGGATTGATAAACGGGACTCCACTAGAGCCCTGTATTACTTGAGCGGTACGTATACTTGCGTTTGAAATTATGACATGACTTTACAATATGACTTTACAAAATCATTATAAATATATAAATCTGGGTTCATAAATCTTGCATATTAAAAGTCACATCAAGTTTTTAGCGCTATTGCCGAGGATTTAAATTTTCTAGTAGTGGTGTCAAATTCTTGTATTTTTAGGTATAAAAAAGTCTCTGTCAAAAAGCCTGTTCCAATTGATATCGTAAGGCACTAAATTTTTAGATTCAGAACTACACATAAACAATGTAAGAAAATGCAGAAAATAAAATAACACGACAAAAAAGAATTTTTTTTGAATTTTTTATATAAATTTTTTTTATTTTTTTCGAATTTTTCAAATTGTTTTTAAAATTTTTAAATTTATAATTCAAATAAAATTGTAAATCAAAAAGTTCCGTCGCAATCCCCGACGACAGCACAAAAAACTTGACCCGACCCGCAATTACTTGTATTTTTAATCTCCTTAATTTTGCTAGAAAATATGTATCAAATTATATCTAGCGACTAGTGTGAACACATGTAATGATTTATAATAGATTATCACACTAGGGGTACTGCGCAAGTATATGTATCATTTCAAGTAATATAGGATTTTCCTTAAAAACCCCAGTATCGATCCCACGAGGAATATGGTAAATCTTAAAATCAACTTACAGAAATTCTATTTAAATTGTAAATTAAAAAGATAAAAGATTTAAAATGATATGCTCACCAAAAATTACTACTAAATAGCTAAAAAGAAAGTAACAACAAAATGCAACAGCTGAACAAAATATAACAACAAGTTTGAATATTATGGAAAATAATTCCCCTTGCAAAGAGATTTTATTTATCTAGGATTCAAATGATTTAAGACAAAGTTGAGGTATTGTGACAAATTGAAGCATACCTTATTATTTACCCCCTCCCGGTGTTTGTAAAGAACATTAGCTAACTTAAGGCTGATTCCTTAACATCTCGATTCCACATTAGGGTTATCTAGCCTCTCACCTCTAGTTGCATTTAGCCTATGCCACCGTAATGACTGAATCCCAGCGTCAGGGTACTAAACCTTAAGCCAAACTGATAAGAATCTAGTATGTCACTCTAGATCTAACCAATTCTATGCCCATCAAAACTTATCTCCCTATTTATTTGCATTCTCCCTTAGATAATTGCAATGGCTCTGCCTAGCATGAAGTGTGGTATCCACTAGTTGGGTGAAATCATAGCCCCCCCATACCAAGGTCGTTATACTTCTCAACAATTTTTTAAGTTCACAATTGGCTAGTTTACAAAGTAAATGATGATTCGATGAAAATACCATCACAATTTTTAAGAGTAAAAGAAATCTCTAAATCATTTTAATCCCACAAGATTAAATCCCATATGCAAGAAGAAAGAAAGGAAACTACTCAGACATGAAGATTAAATAAAAAAAAAACATTTCATTGAAATCAAAGTCTTACAACAAAAACTTAAACACAAATACAAAGTACCTTATGTTTTCTCCCCAAATAAACTTCTGGAGTTTCCTTTAAACAATATTCAAACTTCTTCACACTAAGACACACTCACACTTACACTTGAACGTAAAAAATGAAAACCCTAATTTACCATTTCTGCCCAATTGAAGTTTTTGAGGCTCCAAAAGGACCCTAAATTTGGCCAAATCCTTCTCATTAAATAGAAAACAGAAAATGACCAAAGGTTGCTTCAAACACCCCTCTAAAATTCGACCAAATTTGATGTATCTTTTAGAAAAATAGTTAATGGCACTATAGTGCCAGTCTGAGAAGCTATAGCACTCTTCTCGCTCATATGTGGTGTTAAGGCACTAAGGGATGGTGCTATAGCGCCACACAAAAATCTTTATTTTTACTCCTTTTTTTCCCTCATTTTCTCTAAAAGTCAATTATATGTACTTGAAACAAAAAACATACAAAATATATTCCTTTAAAGTACAATATTATTAAAAATGTACATAAATACTTATAAAATAAGCACTAAAAATAGGTTATTTTTAGGTGGATCAATATTCAAGAAGATGAGAGTGATGAAGATATGTAGTCCTTCTAAAGTATGGAATTTTTAATTATGAGAGTATATGTGTGTTATTTTTTCATTGGATTTCCTTTATTTTCTATGTTGAACTTTGTGTGTTTTATGTTTGGTGTTTAGTTTTCAGCGTTAGGTTGTTATGGTGTGATTGTGACGTTGAATTTGATGTTGTGGTTTGAAAAATATTTGTTTGTAATCATTTGGATTTTATATATAAATGTGAGCTTTGTGTTGTTTATGAAAATATATTGTTAGAGGATTGTTTAATTATAAAAATTAATGTTAATTTAGGCTAGTTTGAGGTTGGTGTGGTTTGGAATACAATAGATTTTACAAAAAAAATTGAAATCTAGAATTTTTTTGTCTCAGTGCCAGTAACGACAGATTTGGCGCCACAGGCGCCAGTTTACCAAAACTACCCTGAACCTCTTAAAATCACAAAAATAAATGGTAAAGCCTCATTTTTACTGCTTGGGTCATCTCCTACCTCTAGACTAAGGTCAAAATTCAAATTAGGGCATGCTTGTTCTTGGATTAAAGGAGATCTGAAGTATTAAAAGTCTTGAATTTCATCTTCCCTTAGTAAGAGCATCACTTTAACTTAGAAATTCTTTATTTTCACCATGGTTTTTTCCTACATTATGGGAAATAAAAAAATTTAATGGCTTTAGAAAAAAAATAATGAGAATCCATGGTGAGAAGTTTCTTACCAAGTATTTCAACTTTTGGAGTTCGATTTATTGTTATTGTGCATTTATTTGGATTACATATAATTTTTTTAGAAATCATCATGGCTCTAAGATTGAATAGAGGAAATACTTTGGGAGGGTTTGATTTAAGAATATTTGTTAATTTAAAAGCTCAATATAATCATAACATCCAACTAGCCACGAAGAAACTGATCCAAGAGCGTGTATTTTCTAATCTGAGAGGTTCTATTGAAAGATTGATTATAGCACATAACTAGGAAACTTTCTGCTATTTTACCGTAGTAACAATTGTTCCTATCATTTGTTAATTCTATGCCAACCTCTAGGAGACTTCATACAATCAAGTATATGTTCAAGGTAAAAATGTTTAATTTTCTTGAGAAAGAATCAATGTGTTATATCAGTTACGGAACAAGCTTCATTGTGAGTATTTTGCATTTGTTATTTTTTATTCATCACTAGATGAAGTTATTGCCTATATGACTGATGGAAGAGGAGTTTGGAAAATCAAGAATAACCACAAGGTAATTTTTTCCACTTCCATGTTAAATGCACAGTCAAACACATGGCATTATTTTATTTCTACAAAACTACTTCCATCAAACCATCTTAGTGACTTAACTAAAGAGAGAGCAGTACAATTTTTTTGCATTGTCGGCACTATTTTTGGTGTGGAGTTTGTCCGTAAGAAGCTGTCGGTCATTGGAATTGAAATCCCGTTGCCCGCTTCGGAAGGACGTTAAAAAAAAAAAAAAAAAAAATTTAGTTTTGAAAAAGATGAAGTCAAACTGACCCCATAATTTTCATAGTTTAAATGGAAGAGCACTTTACCTCAAATTCTGTATCTATCCCAATGGATGAAAACAAGAATTGAGGGTGAGGCTCGATCAAATAAACTAAAGAAAGTTATGACATCCGTTTGGTCTGCGAAACCAATATATTGGCCGACAAATTCCCCTATTTAATATAAGGAATTAAATAGGGTTTATATTATGCTGGGTTCGGAAAAA
>NW_018249546.1:140311-144312 GCF_001263595.1 Phalaenopsis equestris
TAGGGATTCTTCTTGAATTCTCTTATAATGATCTTACCTACTAAATGCTAGAGGTTAAGATCAATATGTGGAATTTCAAGCTGAGTAAAAAGAAGAGTTTTGAATTTCTAATGGTGGGGTACCTCTTCTAATTTTCTAAGACTAGTCAATAGGAAAGTCCTATGGCTAGACCTAGGCTACTAAAGAAGTTTTCTAGACCTCAACCAAAAGTGAGGTCAACATGCATTCAACAAATGAAAGCTATTGATTTTTGTGCTCTCATTCATCGTAATGCCCCTAGTATTGCTAAGGGTGGATCTACTGGTGGTTTAGGCTATTATGCTCTGATTTTCACCCTATGTGAACAATTTGGAGTAGAGTTTGATAGCAAGGAAGAATTAATATAGCCGCTTAAACCTATTGGTAAACCCACCGTTCAAAAATTAGAGTCATTTGTTGGATCAAGAACTAGAGGTGGAAGTAGTGATATACCATTTACATCAGTTGCAGGACCTTCTACCTCTAGTACTTGTTCACTTGTGGATATCATGGGGCAATTAATGATTCAGCAAGCAGATATAGTGATAATGAAAAATAGAATAAGTGGCTTGGAAGCAAGGAATATTGATAGTGATGAATATATGCAAGGAAAAGTTGAGCATGATATTGCATATTAAGAGGCTATGATCAGATATTTAAGGGGTTATCATACTGTGGAATTCCCTACTTGCCCCAGTTTTAAGCCTTATGTGTTTAATGATTTGATGATGATGATGAAGAAGAAGAGAAAGAACAGGAAGAAGAGGAACAAGAGGATGATGACTGAAGAGCTTGTTGGGGTATTTTATTGTTTTCTTTAGTCAGTAGTTTATTTTCTTTTAAGTTTTTGTTTGAGATTTCGACTTTTATTTTATGTATTGTAATTTGTGATGTTGACCTTATTGTGTGTAGATTGAAATTGTTGGTTTTATTTCAGTATTATTTGTTTATGCAATTTACTACTTATGTTTTAAATTCTCCTTTTCTTAGTAAATCTTCTTGATATACATCATGTTTTATACAATGATTTATACCCTCTTCTTTTTTATTGGTACCTGCAGCGTTTCATGTTTAAAACCAAGTTTCATGTTCAAAACCCTCTACAGGTTAGTCTTATTTTATGCAGTTAATGTTTTCTTTTTACCTACATTTTTGTACTAAATACTTTACTTATTAAAAATCTAAGTTTGGGGAGAAAGAAAAATTTCTTTAAAAGAAAAAAAAACTAAAATTTATTTGTCCTTGATTAGCTATATTTTTAAAAATTAATTTAACATGACCTTTAGTATTAGAGGCTAACTTTAGATAACTGTATTTTTATTTTTAAATATATAGTAGACTTAAGCAAAAATCTTTAATAATGAAGGTTAACTCCAGAGTTAAGATATTTAGTATGAAAGGATAAGATTGTGTTTTTTTCTATTTAAAGTAAAAGAAATTATATTTTTGAAGTATTAAGAATCTTAGAGTTTTATATAAGAAGAAAGGACTGAGACATTATGAAAAACCTTCAACGCTAACATGAATTTATAAGTGAAGGAATATAAGAATTTTTTAACTTTAAGAAGAGGATAGTAAAATTCAAAATTATTATTAAAGGTTATCCAGATACAATAATCCTCACATGAAAAAGAAAATAGAAAGAAATGATTGAAAATGATCCTAAAAGAAAAAGAAAAGCAAAAAGCAAAAGAAAATTATATATAGGAGATGCCTAATAAAAAATTGGCTTCACTTGAATCAACTTAAGAAAAAAGGCTTTATTACATTTCTAAACTTGTATTTGAGTATTATCATCCTTACTAATAAATTTCACATGAATTTTTTTTTCATATGAACATTCTAAGAATCTTTAATATGAAAAATTACAATTCTTCTTAAAATGAATAGAAAATCAAAAATCTTAAACTTGACTACTATGTATTCTTATACTTATAGTTTTAACCTAAGTTATTAAAATTTTTCTTAAGTTGTATTATTATATTTAGTAAAATAAATTATAGAAATCTATAAGTTAAACTCTCTACCATAAGTCATACTTGTATGTTGTAAAAGAGTTACTTGATGACAAGTAACATTTAAGTTTAGGGGATTTTAATACACTAAAAAAATTTGTAATTTTATGTATACACTATATGCTTAAATTTAGTGATATTTCACTTTAAAGAAATGTATTTTCATATTTTGTTGCAGGTATATTGATTCTAGGCATTTGGAGCAAAATGAAGCAAAAAAGAAAAAATTTGGAGTCAAAGATGCAGATTTTCAAAATGCACTAGCGCCAGAGGCGCCAGATTCTAGAAAACAGACACCAAATGTGCCAAAACTGACGCCAGAAACCGTTATGGGCATATTTTGGCAGTTTTTGACTATTTTAAGATGTTCTAGAAAGCTCTAAGTAACTTAAAGACCCCATGGAGTGGTTCAATGCATCTAGACACTTTGGAAAGGCTCTTGAATGGAAAGATATGTCTCTTGGATGAAGAGATTTATCTTTGAGAATGAAGAGGTGCATCTCTTGGAAAAAGAAGGGATTTTGAATTTCTTTAAAAGCGAGAGGCTGGCAGCTATGGTGTGTGTTTAGTGGTGACTCTTGTCTTCTTTTGTGTGGTGTGCCATGTGTGTCTTCTCTCATAGTGTGTTGTGAGTCTCATAGTGTGTAAAAGAGTCGTGGAGAAGATATTTTTCAAGAGTTGTAAGAGGAGAGGAAAGGTAAGAGATTTCTTATTCATTACGCTTCTGAGAGAGAGTTCATTGTAGATTGTAAAGAGAGAAAGTGCTTCAAAGGAACTTCAAGGGATTTGCTTGAGGAGCCAGATATAATTTTGTTCTTTCTTATCTTTATTTTTTAAACTTGTTTTATCGTACATTCTTCATGAATTATGAGTAATCTTCTTTGGCCTTCTTCCTATAATGAGATATGGTTTTGTGAAGAATTAATATTATTGCGCAAGGTTTTAAATGTTTAAAAATTGTGATGATTTGAACTCTGAACTTAATTTACTTTTTGATTTGGCCAATTGAATTATTAAAATTTGTTGAGAAACATACGATCCAAAAGGGTTATGCTTTCTACAACAAAGTGATAATCACTGGGTTGAGTGCAAATAAATAGAGAAATATACTTTGTTGGGCATAAAATTAGAGATTTTAGGGTGATAGACTAAAATCCTCAATTTGGTTCAGGTGTTTGAAACTAAAGTAAGATGTTAGCCCTCAGATAAGGGGATGTGGGAGCTCTAGAGTGAGAGCCAGTATCCTCCCAACTAACCACGAATTTAGGGACAAAACTCTGGATTAGCCAATGTTCTTTTTCACTCGTAAAGAGGAGAAAGAATAGGATTTCCCTTATTTCGCACAATAGAATTTTATATAATTCTAAATAATGTTGATTGCTTCACTAATCATAAACTCATTATAAAAGGGAATGATACTTTCTTAAATTTAAACTCTTTGTCAGAAAACTTAGTTTAGTCTTAGTAAACTAAACTTTGAAATTTAAAAAATATTTTAGTAAACTTAGTTCCATTAACATACATTAAACTTACTTTAGCTTGTCTTTCTTACTGTTGGCATCAATTTTTGATGTCACGGGTGTAGGGTGTCCACCTGCATGACTCGGGATAGTCTATGGCTTGTCTGTAACATCCGATAGTTCAGACACACACCCAGGACCTTTCAGCGCATTTTGAGGGGCATGTGGCTTGCTAGGCTTTGGCTTTCGCCTAGGCGAAGGCCGGGTGGCATTTTTATTCTTTGGATGACTTTAATTGGATCGACGAATATTACTCGCCACGTTGCTGATACACCTAAAATATATAGTATTTTTAGACACATTTTTATATCTATTTTTGATATATTACATTTTAATGGAAGGTATTTTTGTGTTTTTCTTGCAGATACAAGTAAAAAGGGTGAAAAATGCTTAAAGGAGTGAAAAAAGATCAAATTTGGAGCAAAAAGGTGAAAAATGTGCAAAAGAG
>NW_018249546.1:144601-255841 GCF_001263595.1 Phalaenopsis equestris
AAGATTGGGACTTTGAAAGAGGTCCTGAAAGTATTGAAAAGTTTTGAAAGTTCTCATTTGGGGAGTTAGTTTGGAGAGATTTTCAGGCACCACTTTTACTTTTATTTTATCCTTTTTGTTATTTTGTTTTGAGTGATTGTAAGGAGAAGAGAATCAAAGTAACTTTAACAGTTTGGTGGAGGACTTGAGATAAGTTTTTATCTTTTTATTTTAGACTACTTTTGGTTTTAATTGAGACTTGTTGTTGGCTTGACAATGATTTATTCTGTTAAACTAAAGTGTGGTTTTGTTTTCTCCATGGATTTTGAGTAGTTTTCTTTATCTTTCTTCTTAAAATGATAAGTAATTAAGTTTTGGATGGAAGTTGTGAAAAGTATTGATCTTCAATGATAGAAGAAGTTGTGATGATTTAAATTCATGCACTTCATTTACTTTTTGATTTGGTCAATCCAGTGTTAAAATTTGTTGTGAGAATATGTAAGAACCGGGCTGGTATTGTCTCAGTCAACAATTGGAAAGAATCACATGAGTTTGTATGAATGTGAATGTCGTTCATATGATTGAGTGCAAATAAATAAGGAAATACTCATTGAAGCCTGTATAGTTAGAGAACTTTAAAGTGACAGGTTAAAGCCCACTACTTGGTTTATTGTTTTAAGTTCTGACACTATATGTTAGCCTCCAGGTGGAGGGAATCAAGGGAACTCTAGAGTGAGAGCTAGTATCTTCCCTGCCTAGTCGGTCTTCAGAACTATTCAAACTTTAAATTAGCCAATGTTTTTTATAGCATCTCTCGTAAGGGTAAAGAATATTATTACTCCTATTTGGCATAACACAATTTGAATACTTCCATAACAAAATTCCTATACTTATTATTGATTCATAACAAGAAGAAAGATATTTTTATATTTAGTGCTTTTATTCTATAAAAACTCTAGTTATCTTTTAAAATTATTATTGTTCTATCAAAATATTGAAAATATCAAAAATATTTAAATTTTCATTACTACAAAGATCATCTTTAGTTTAGATAATTATCTTTTTATTAAAAATAAAAAGTTTGATGTTCAATAGTGCATATTGTGTATTCTCCCTATGGGTTTGATATTCATGTATTAATCAAAAAGTTTTATATTACTTGATAACGATACGTATACTTGCATAGTATCCAAATATATATAAATTAAAAGTTAAATTCTTATTTTCCTTCAAGATCAAGATTTTGGTTTTGTAGCAAAGTAAGGAAATATAAGTGAAATATAATCAGAATTATTGTTGTACTGTGCATATTAACAGTATCTTAGGATCAGTCGCGCAAGAAATTGGCTCTAATTGGCCCGATCATTGACGAAGTTGTCCAAATGACCCCGGACGACAAAACGGACCACACCAGTGCATCCAAAACATTGATTTACCTAGGGAGGACCTTCATTTCAAAATGATGGTGTGTATGGGCTTAAATATGAGGGGGCAGCAATTATTAAATTAATTATTATTATTATATTATTATTATATTATAAAACCTTCGCTTCCCTCTCTCTCCATCACGTGATACTCATAGCGCTGTTTTCGCAACCCTAGCTCTTCATGTCGCTGTCACCGCTCGGGTCCCCCACGTCAAGCTTGAAGCTCGCTACCGGCTGTTCCTCACCGGCGAACACCGACCGTTGCCTCCTTCCCTGGCTCTGGCAGGTTGTTTCCCCCTTCTTCAGCCAAGCCATCTTCTCCCTCGCTGCTCCTGGCACCTCCGGCGGGCCATGCCTACCTCCTTCAACCTCTAGTTAAAGTCACTGACGCCCCCTCTTCGAGGCGCCTGACTGAATCGTAGATCCTCCCTCACCGGTTTCTTTTTCCTCTTGGTCGGCCATTTTTTTGAAATTCTTCAACCTCGTCAGCTTTCGTTTCACCTGTGTTTTACTTATGTTAGAGCAAAATCATCAAGAGGAGCTTCATAACTTGGGCTCTACTCCGTGTCTCCTTTGCTCTCGGTGCACACCACCAGCAAGCTAACTCCTCTACCTTACCGTCCAACCTTCCTGGCAACTTGATACTTCACCGGAGCACTTTGACGTCTCTGGATAGAGAGTGTTCTTACTGTTCAAGGAGGTGCAAGGGTCTTCCACCTCGGCGCTCCTTCCCGCTGACATCCTCATGAGTTCACCTCTTTCGCCGACATGAAGTAACCCCTCTCAAAGCTACATTTTGGTCGTGTTTTTCATATACTATAATATTTATCAAATTCACTGTGCATAACACACTAACTCATGCCTTCATCGGGTTCTTTTGTTGTCTTACGCACGTTATGCGACATACATTGGAGCACGGATCGGACACCAGTAGCTCAATGCGTGGGGTCTCCTTTAGTATAAAGAGAACTCGTCCACGACCATCACGGTGGTGAGATTTTCTAACTCCTAGCTAGCCCTAGGTTGTAGCGTTGTCTAGGCGTGTGGATTCAATCACTCACACGGGGTGTGTGCGTCGGCATGGGTCAGCACGACGATGTGCCTGCGTGATGGATTGTTGGATTTTCTAGAGCTAACATTTAGGTTAGAATTTCCTGTGTATAGCCAACACCCTACGTAGAGCAAAGTGTCTCCCCTTTATTGTGAGTCTTAGCACAAATACTGGGGGGTCGGAGTCCCTCACTCCCCTTGCTTTGGGTTCCCCAGCTTTACTTGGATAAATTGGGAGGCCTGACTTGGCAAAGAGAGAGAATCTTTGTAGCTAGCTCGCTTTGCAAAATTTGGAGTTCGCAAAATCGAAAAAGCTTTGTAGCTATCCTATTTCACGACGTCATGGAGAGTTCCCCCTCCAAGATTCAGTGAGAAACTCACCACATTTCCTCGTCAAAGCAAGAGGCGACGGTGCAGCACATTCAAGGGTCTAAACCTTAGGTTTCCTTAGTAAGGTTGCTAGAACGAGCCTGGTTGGTTACCTGCATGTTTGCTTGCTTTGGTTTGCTGCATATTACATTTTTGCATGGAGCACATGAGCACTTCACTTCGCTCCTACCGGCTACCCCGGCCAGGCGAGCGTCTCACTTCGCTCCTACAGGCTGCCTCGGCCTGCGGGCATCTCACTTCGCTCCTACCAGCCTCCCCAACCCGACGAGTGCTTCACTTTGCTCCGATGGGCTGACCCGGCCCAGCGAGTACTTCACTTCACTCTGACCGACCACCCCAGCCCGGCAAGCACTTCACTTCACTCCAACCGGCCACCCCGGCCCGGTGAGTCTTTCACTTCGCTCCATCCAACCTCACTCGATCGGCGAGCATCTCACTTTGGTTTGACTGGTCACCCCGGTCCGGTCGACCAGTCACTTTGGTTCAACTGGCCACCACGGTCCGGTCAACCGACCACTTGCATGATTGCATGTTTTGTGTACATATGCATGTTTGACTGCATGTTCACCTACTTTTTTTTTGCATATCATTCGGTCACTGCCACCTTGGCACACCTCTTTTGGGCCGCTACCGTCATGGCACGTTCATCCCTTTTGGTCACCACCGCCTTAGCACACCTTCAGGCCACTATCGCCACGACATGCCCATCTCTTTTGGTCATTACTGCCTCGGCACACCTTCTTTGGGCCGCTGCCACCACGCCACACCCACACTTTTGGTCACTATCGCCCAGACACACTTTCTTCGGGCCATTGCCGCCACGACATGCCCATCTTCTAGTCACTACCTCTACGACACACTCATTTGTTTGGGTCGTTGTTACTACAATATACCCATCTTTTCCTATGTCACTTCCCCACGATACACTCATCACTTCTATCATATGACTGTCTTCATTTGCATTTGCATGTTTACATGGATAGTAAGCCGGGCTCGTTAGAAGAGTGACCTCGTGTCGGTCGTGATGCCTTAACGAGCATTGCTTGCTGGGTTGATCCCGGTGAACAATGCGAGTTAAGTCATTTGGATTGACACGAGTATGACTGTGCTAAAGATCTAATAGATCTAACATGTGTCACCGCTCATGACACCTTTTACATCCTTTGGATCTTTAGGACGAGGCCGGTATGATGACCCCGTCAAAGTCATACTATACACAGACTTACCCCGCTCCTAGATACTAGGTTGACGCACTTTTTGTTAGATGGTGTGCTAGGCTAAGATTTAGGGTACTAGGTAGTCTTTTTTTATGCATGGCTATTGTTCTTTCCTGAATTAGTTGCCCTGGCCAAGCATCTTTCTTTTGCATTGTGCTTGTGGTGTGATTACATGTTGCATATGTGTGGTAGTGTGTTCGAGCATTCTTCTGCAGGGAGCCATGCCTATTTATATGCACACACACAGGTACCGTTATGAGGGAGCAATTAATGGTTTCTAACAATTTACTTGCAGGCGTTATTTAGCTCCCCTACTTTTAAGGCATGACTCACGATACGTTATTTGCATGTGAGATTTCCCGCTGACACTTATTGTCATGCAAGATTGAGCCTTTTTATTTTCTCCATGTACTTTTAGAGTCTAGGAGAATCATGTAGCAGAAATAAGATACGAGCATGGGTTCCGAAACTTAGCGCGGGAACCAAGTGGAGGGGACCAGGAGCAGATGCTCGTGCCCCATTTCTTAATTTTGCATTTTATATTGATGTATAAAATTAGGACCGGGCATGTATATGCGGAGTCTGGCCGCTTTTTTTTTGGGATATGCTTTCGACCCAGCGGCACCGACGTGTTTATTATTTTAATTTGGTTTGTTTTGTTTTTTGCATCATGTTGCATGTCTGCACTTGCATGTGTTTTCCTTGTTTCTTTCTGTGGTTTATCTGGGATTTCACAATGAAACATAAACTCATTAGGATTTAAAATACTATTTTTCTACTTCAAAATCCTAAATAAAATATTCAAGATAATTAAAATTTAGGATTAAAATATTCAGGATTTAAAATTTATAATTTTACTTTCTTGCATATATTGATAGGGCATCCACATTATTTAAGGACCACTCTAAATAACTGCATATATTTGTATGTCCTGAGAAGGAGTCTTTGTGCTTCTTCAATCTGACTGGCCCAACATATCTTTTCATAGGTGGTTGTCTAGTGCACCTAGGATGTTAGAAGGCTCATCGACCCAGATGGGGTATAAGTCCTTTTGTTCGGAGCGTTTCCAGCTTTGTAGCTGAACCTCCACTTCTCTTCTTTCCTGTGGCATCCTTGCCACTTTGGCAGGAATAAGTCCCACCTCCTGGAGCTCTAGCTTATAGTCATAGGATAGAGTTTCCTTCTTTTGACCTTAGGGCTACCAAGGTTCCCATGGATGACGAAATTCACGGATCGCTGGCCAGAGATCTCATAACGTGTTGGGTCGACTACCTTCACGTCCAGGTAGACTTAGGGTCTTAGTAGATGTGTATAACGGGTCCGTGGTACCCCGACCCAGTTACCTCTATCTTTTTAGGATTACTCTATCTTCCTGTTTTTGAGCCCCATCGCTCCTTGACTTCATTAATATCATTTTGACGGCCCAATGTTGACGAGTTGCTACCCATTTGGGATACGACGATTTGTCCTCTCCCTTTTGGCTCGGATGGGCTTCGACATGTTAAGATATCCCCTTCAAGTTGATTTAGGTTATTTTATGGGCTCTGTATGCCAATGAGCCGCTACCCATTTGGGATGTGAGAAAACCACTCTCTGCCTGATGGCTTAGCGCGAGCTTTGAAGCATCGAGACTACTCTCACAAGGAATAACCTTCCTTTGAGTGCCTATTGCCCCAGGTTCACGGTAATCTAAGCGAAACTTCTTTTATCAAGAATATTCTTGGGTACCCCCCAGGATGTAATTAACCAAATGGGATACGTTCCCCATAACAGGCATCTACACCTGACTCTCTGGTTATGGGTAGCCTATGTAGATATTATTTCATGGATATTAGTTTAGGGTGTTTTTGCCTGATTTTGTTTGGGCGAACACTCTTAACCTATCCCTGTGAGGTTTATCGCACGTAGGCTCTCCACATTTTGTGTTTTCTCTTGTTTGTCGTTTTGTTGTATGTTCATATGACCTGAAAGAGTGACTTATTTGAAAAAGGGAAGTATACGATGATCAACAAGTTGGCGACTTCTTTTAAAATAAAAGAGAGAAAAGACGAACAAAAACACTTTAGTTTTTATAGTTTGAATATTGTGTTTTACGTTATTATCATAAGAATTACCACATCCCTGTGGGATTGATACTTAAGACTCAATTAGAGCCCATTATTACTTGAGTGATATGTATACTTGCGTTTTCAACCTAGTGACTGTTTTAAATAAAAAATATACCTTAAATCTCTATGAGTGGCAGCATAAAGATTTTAAAATATAAAACTTATTATATTGAAATGATTATTATGGTGATTAATCTGCATATTTCCAAATTGTGTTATCGTATGTGTTAGAGTGCTGAAAGACATTTATTGCACATACAAAAACTCTGTGAATCATCTATTTAATAGGCTCCCTAGTTAGCATTAAGGGCTAAGACATACAAAACAAATAACCTATCTCCTGAGACTAGAGAGAATACCTTAAGGAAGATGTAGCCCATGATTACTGACAAAGGTATTTCAGACCATCTCGAAATTACAAATCCTTCATATGCCACGACACTCAAGAGGGATTCTTGGTTACGGGGTTAGTTAAGGGAAAAACCTCGATTTCATAGTTTTATGAAAATTTTCATCATCCGGGTGGTCAGATCCATTTTTAGGATAATATTTTATTCCTTTGGGAAGATATGTTATTCTTCAAAATGTCATGTCTAGTCATCTAGATAGAATTTTTTAAAAAGTTTCATGGTGTGTGATGACACAAAAAAAGCCCCCACAACACCCTTATGTTTGTAGAAATATTGAGCCTTCTATGCAACAAACATCACAAGGTGTGCATGTGGATGCCAACATAGGTGAATATGAAATCATGGATGGTGGCACAAGTAAGAACTCAGGTGAACCACGGGCAAAAGAAGATTATAGCGGATGAGTTGTTGATCTTAAAAATGTATTACCAAGATATGCTTTATTACGTTGAAATGCAGAGCTAATTATAGAGATGTTAGATTCATTAGTAGAGAACAGTCAATTTGTGAGGCCAATTTGTACAATTGAAGAGTGGGCTGCAGTTGAAAATTATGATGCTCCTATAAATCAAATACCTATATATGAAGATGATGTCATTTCAGATGTGTTAATAGAAGGAATGATATTTTCAAGTAAGGATGCACTACAATATTTTGAGTGAATGGTTAATAATAAATGATGTAGAGTATATAAAAGCTACTTCAAACAAAAAGGATGCACTACAATATTTTGAAAGAATGTTCAGTATGTGCCATATAATCAAGATAATCATCAATTTTATAGGCGTCTGCATGCACCCAAGAGACAGTGATTAAGAGGTGTATGGAAAGTATTGATAATTCAGGCATCACAAACATGTACTCTCCAATTATGTCAACCGAGCACCGAAATTGCACATAAAGTTCATATATCACTATGTAGGTACTATTATATGGCAACAACTTGACTTAAAGCCTAAATAAATTATTGCTCGATTGGAGTAAAAAATTAATGTTCATGTTTCATACATCAAAGTATGGGATGCACATAGAAAAACTATCAAATCAATTTTTGGTAGTTTCAAGAAGTTATATTGCTCTTTATTTCACTAATGAAACTATAAGCAGAGTGATTTCCGAACTGGTATACAAAATAGAAGTTAGAAATACAACGTGTTTTCGTAGAATCTTTTGTGTGTTTGGCCTAAGTATATCTAGCTGGGGATTTTGTTGGTCTGCATTTAGCATTGATGGGGCATTCCTTCTAGAGAAATATAGATGAACTTTTGCAAGATTCCTTAGGAATAAATGAAAATTGTGGTCTCTTTCCACGTGTATTTGTAGTGGTTGAATCTAATAACACTAAAATCATGGGTATGTATCTACAATAAATGTATCCTTCTGTGAAATTAGTTTGGACCAGTGAAAAACATTGTATAATATTAGACGGGCAACTTGAACTAGTTCAAGATTTTAGAGAGATATTCTTATGGGCTGCACATAGGCAGTACTTGTGTCTTCTACGAGAAATTTTAAAAAGGCAATACGTCTCACCATAAGGGATACTGATACTATTTGTGATAAAATATGTTGGACTGAAATATTGATGAAGCACACACTTTTAATAAATACATGAGTGATAATAATAATTTTACAAATGATACATATAGTTGGCTAATTGAACAAAATGTCACGAAATGGTCTTTATTACATGATGGTGACTACATATTTGGAACAATTACCACAAATGAATATGTATGTTTTAGCAAATGATTGAGGCATGTCAGAGGTCTACCACTTCAGGGTCTCAATGTGCTATATGTTTTAATTTAGTTATTCTATTCTTGAAACGTTCAGTTAATGTATCAAAATGGAGTGAATTAATAAATTCAAAATTTGTTTCGTGCACAAGGTCAACCCTATAAAGAATTGAGCATGAATAGCAACCAACATGTATTTATCATTGTTAGTATGAGATATTTGATATGGTTTGTGGGGAATTTTGAGTTGACATAATTTCTTTAGAGGCTTGCTCATTTATATGCAATAAGCCACAAATATTGCATGTACCATGTATGAATGTGATTATGGCTTTGGGTGCTAGACATTTAGATCACACCGCTTTTGTGTCTAAGTATTTTACATTTGATTTTTATCATCAGACGTATGAATCATCGCTTCATACGATACCTAAGAATGATACTTGTCCACAATATGATGAACAACAATGTATCATTACTTTGATTCTCCTTTGTTTAGATTAAGATGTGATCGTCCATGGACAAAAATGATCACAACTATAATGGATGAGATTAGAACCACAAAAAAAAATAGTGTGTAATATTTAGAATAATTTGTGATAATATGGCAACTTGTCTTAATATTCCAAGTGTGAGCAAGTATGTAACATATTACAATTAAATTCCTTATTTTCTAACTATTAATTTTATTCAAAATTTTCATATACACATTTGACTTTTAGTTTGTAAGCACTTCCATTATTTTGTAGAGATTGTCAAGGTCGCAGGCTCGGGAGGCCACCACCGCCATGCTAGACACAATGTTCAAGTGGCTATCAGTACATCCTAATGTGCCTCCTAGCATTTCAATGTTGAGTGAATCACATTGGACTTCAAACAAAAATTAGGTTATACAAAGTGCTTTTCTTATATTAAATTTATGTGAAATGAATATCACTATTAAAATATTTTAATTTTATAAGGCAGAATTCTTGTAGCATCAGTCACTTACTAGTAGCAAGTCAGTGGCTAGTGTAGCGCCCACTGTTTATTTATGTTGTATGAATTGTATGTGTTGCCTTTGTTATGCACTTACAATACATCAAATTAAACCAATATCTAATAATTGTAGTGGTGCCCCTGACCAATACATTTCATTTGCCCGTAGGCAAGTCAATTTCACATTCATATTTACATATTACTATGATTATTAAAACCTTTTAAAGTTATATGCTGTATATTTCTATAAGGTGAGATGACTATCACTTTACAAGATGCATAGATAATTTTTGGTGTTATGGTTGATAGAAATGCCTTAGTAGGGCTTATGATTATTGGCTTTGATTTGTGTTGATCGTGTTGGCCAACATGTTGCTACGAGTTGTTAAGTGACCACCACGGGACTGGTTTTATCTACAACCATCCTCAAAATCATGATAAAACGTCAAACTTCTTTATGGGAGACTTCCAATCATAAACAATCATGCCAATTCATTGGCTCCATTGACAATTTTACAGAGATTCTTCCGAGGATTTACAACCACATGTTTTTTTTTAATGCATGGTGGGGCTTATGTTTTATAAATATTAGGTTATTTTCTACTTTTAAATACATCTAGATAACTTGTTGACTTATAATATTTACTATTACTGAAGAATTTAGAATAATTTGGATGATATTCTTTTGGACTACTCAGGGCTGAAACATCTGTATAAAGAATAAAATATATCAACCAAGCCTACCCGTGTTGCTATTGCTAGGTGTTGGCACTTGCTTCGTGCGTGATGATGAGAGAACATATATATTGGTAGATCCGTTTTTTATGTTACACATAGAATATTTATTAGATTAAATTTATTTGCTTAAATAATATATAGATGAAATGAAGAGTATATACGTGAAGTGTCAGTTAGAAATATTAAAATGTATAGAGCAAACTTGACTGACTTAGACAAAATCAGATATATTACACATTTTCTATTCAATCTCATATTCTTATGTAATATTTATTTCAAATATAATTAAAGTTATAACTTGATATCCAAATTATTTGGACACCATATTTAGTGTTTAAATGGTGTTGCTACTTGATTTGTTTTGTGAGTACAAATATTTTGACTGCCAGCATTTCACTTATAAGTTGGAAGTTTATTGAGTGACACCTTCTAGTATTCAGTCTATACTATGGACCTCATAGGACAATATTTTAAGAGAGTCGAACTAGATGCAATCACCATAATTATATCGAGATATGGAATCTTCGTCGAGCATACACAATACCATTAAACCCACCACAAAGAGACGACGCGCCAAAATTGGCTAATTATTTGTAGTGGTATATATCTTGGATATCATTCTACTTAATGAAACCTCCTACTCAGCCACCATATGCTTATTACCCTTGAGCACTAGGAGAAAGAATAGTGGTATTTGTTATCTCTGTTATATAATTTATTGGATGGTAGAGTGATAATAAGACAGTCTATTAAATTATATCTTATACAAATCATCATAATTATTCTTTCTCCTGGTGATATTTATAAAATATTTATATAATTTGTAAGATAGAATACTATTCGTCACCTTCTTAGGAATAATATTATGTTGTTATTTATAAGATATAATTTAATAGACTCATAAATATTACTTGATAAATTAAATTAAATAATACACTGATTAATTTAATATTATTTAAATATTATTTAATGTAATATAAATTTATAAATTAATTATAATAGTTTGTAATACTTACTAATATTTAAATTAATTAGAATAATATATAATATTTATTAATAATTTATTTTTAATAATATTTTAATGAAAAGCCCGTTTGGGGCCGTTTTATATAAAACCTCACTTAAGAATGCATTTTATATAATATTTTTTTCATACTCTGCCATAAAAGTTCGTTGTTCGCGAATAGCTCGTGTTCAGCTCGTTAAATAACTCGTGTTCGGCTCAGTCGCTAAGTAAACGAGCCGAACGCCAACAAGTTTTTAAAGTTCAAATTATAAACGAGCCGAAGATGAACAGCTCTTTGTTCAATCGTGTTAGGCTCGTTTTAGCTCGAAACAACAAAATTATATAATTATTTATATAATAATATATTACATATATTATTTATATAATAATATATTATATATATTTATATATAAGTTTAAATTGTAACATCTCGTGCGGCAATGTGGTTAAGTGTTTTTTTTTTCATACATTTGGTCCAGATTCGAATCTAAAACTTTAGAGCTATTTTTTTCAGTTTAATTTTAACGGGTCAATTTCGAGCCGAACAGGAATACAAATATTTAAATCAAACCGAACACGAACACATTATTCACGAGCCAATTTTGAACACGAACAATTTCGAACGAGCTGAACACAAGCCCAGCCTGAGCTCGCTCATGCTTGGCCCGTTTACAACAAACTGAATATGCGTTTGGAGCAGCTTGTGCTTATCCAATTAAGTTGTTTATCTGGAAACACGAACCGCGAGGTGCGACCTGCGTTCCTCGTTTAGTGTAAAAAATCATTTGCGTTTTCGGATACTCTACTCAAACGTAGTTTCCAAATAGTGAGACATGAATCTTACAGCCCGTTTGGGGCAACTTATAAGTGCGGGAGGCATTTTGAAAACGCCGCCACCATGCTTGGTTCGCGCTTATTCTCGGATTATCCAAATTGATGTTTTGAATTTTGTAAAAGAGGCGAACCGTGGGACGACCCTCGCGATCTGTATTTTCGATCGAAATATTACGCCCGTGACTGGCGTGACCCTGCCTTTAACACATTCGCACTCTGGCATTTTTCCTTCGCATCTCATGCCCTAAACGATCCTAGGAAAGTTATCGTTCCCTTTCCAACCTCGCCGTGGTGTCCAACAAATTATGACTTCGTCTACCATTACATCACCAGCATCGCAAAACATAAGCTAAACAATGATGGCGAGCCTCTCAGTTGGTTTTCCCGTCATCCCAGTTCCAACCTCTTCTAACCACACTCTTCCTCGCGTCGCAGGTTGAAGCCGACAAACTTGAACTCATCCGTTTCTTTCTTTGTCCTCTTGCTTGGTGTCAAAGAACCATCTCCACCATTGCAGTGCATCGTTTATCCGCAGATTAACCGAGAATGTTATCGCTTCTGTGAACCAGAAAAATGATCCCTCTTTTCGAGTTAAAGTTGTCGAAGGCCATGGCTCGCTCCCCAAAGTCTGTTTAAGCTCGACTAATGGTAGGTGTGTGTGCGCGCGCGCGCGCTTTTCCCTTCTTTGTTGTTCGGTTTTATGCTGAACTCCGATTGCTTTTAGTAATTATCATATATAATGTCTGAAATTGTTTATTTTCTGCTGAAGTTTTCCATGTTTTTGAAATGCAGTTTTTTGGGATCTTTATTGGTACAATAAAGCTGAAAAAAAAAGTTCTTGTTTGGTGCAGTGAGGTTGAAATATACTTGTTTGGAAGCCTGATTAGGTTGTCCATTACTTGCATTTCTTGCTCTCCACCTGATTCTGTTGTTCCCTTTACTGTTACTACTAAAATTTGAAATTTCAATGCATTCAATATTGTTCATCATTCTGCACACATTAAAGAATACTTTAGTTGACATGATTGTTTCTTAAAGCAGTGGAGGAATACCACATTGTTTCCCATAGTTTGGGCCTGGTCCTATGCAGCAGGTATGCTTCTCTTAAAAGAAAATTTCTGCTACTAAGAATTATATGCACTTGGTTATGTAAAGGTAACAAGGATCCTATCTTTATTTCAGTAGTCTGACACTTTTATGAGCACATTTATTTAGCTTAATTTGATTGCAAAAGAACCATCAACTTTATTGTCTGATGACCATCTAAATGTTGATAAATGTTAAAAGTATATTGCAAGGAAAATTATGCTATTGTGTGAATCATGCAAGGAATGCAAGGAAAATTAAGATTCTCAGATAAATCACCTTGTGTAATTACATGGACAATCACCTTACTTTATTAAGGTTTTCCTTGTTGATAATCACTATTAGAATATGATAAATCTTTTAAAACATAAAATTTATGAAATATTGCCTTTTAAGGGTCTTTTAGGCTATACAAATTAGTGAAGAGCAAAAAACATTTCTGGTTTAACAATTCAGTTGGAAATGATTTATATGGATCAATTGAAGATGAGGAATGACGAGGCTTCCAAGGTTAATAACTGAAGATATCTAATGCTGATAATTGTCATATATATTAATGGCAAATTAGTTTATTCAAATTTTACTTATCTGATACTAAAAGCATTGAATTTTTATATTTTCTTGTGATAAATCAGGTCAGTCATTATTACAATAAGCATTATTATGAGATATTGATATCCCTTGTTTGATGTGATCAGAAATATTTGAGTTATGTAAATATAACTCAATTTTTTTGTATTTCCTTGTCTTGACAACTGAAATTTAATATTGTTGAGAAAATTACAAATTCTACGTGACAGATTGTTCATTTAATTAAAAAAATCTACAAATAAATTGTTTACAAAACACACAAAACAAATAGCTAAACATCTTATCTACAGCAGAGACAGAATAATCATTTATCCAGAATTAATTATTTTTTAAACGCACAAATTAAATAGTTATACAGCTTATTCAGATCAGTTGTTCATGAACAAATTATCAGAATAAGTTATTTATCTGAACTAATAAGATGTTTGAAGCCTTTGGGCTGTAAACTCCTCGGTTCTAGCCCTTTTTCGCCGCAGATCCGAGTTGCGTATTCACTTGCAACGAGTTCGAATCAGGTCAGATCTCATCGTCTTCTTTCTCTCCCTCCGCCCATTTTCCTTTCTGCTTCATCCTTCTACCCGGCATGGCACGGCGGAGTCACTTCACCGACCTTTGCTGCATCGCTTGCAGCGAGCTCGAAGATCTTGGCGCTGGTGAGCGCGAGGGATGGCTCTCAGACCCTTCCTTACTAGCCACTCTACACCCACAGGCCCTCGCCCTAGCTCACACTTCCCTCTCCCTCCTTCTTCTTCTTCCACTCGATCCATCTTCTTCCCGACGCCGAACCACCGTCCGCCCATCTCTCTCCGCTGAAGAGGGTCGCATTTCGGCGATCGAATGGCTTCCCTTCGCCGATCTCCTCACTATCGCCCTCGGCTCCTCTGCTGGATTCCTCCTTATTTACTCTCTAGCGGGTGATCTTATCCACAAACAGGTAAGTTAGTCTTCTTTTTCATCATCTCCCAAATTTGTTATGGTTTCTAGTTTTCATTCTCATGTTTGTTGCATTCGTGTAGCTTGTGCATCCCGGTCGTATTCTGAGGTTGCGATTCCGGGAAAAGAGGGGGGAATCTCTCCTAGATGCTGCAGGTGCTGCAGCTTCTTCAGAAGAACTTTGCGTTATTTTACCTGGGGTTGTTGCTCGCTTCGATGGCTCAGATATACAGGTCATTTTCCAATAAGGAAGATGCTTTTATGATGAGAGTTCTCTTTATACAAGAAATTAGTTGTTTTTTCTTTCTTGAAATAATTAGTTGTTTTTTCTTTCTTGAAATAATTTGTTGTTTTTTTCCCACCTTTTAATGAGAGTTCTATTGAAGCGCAGAGCCTGTTTCGAAGATGGTTAGAAGAGGAAGGATCCCGGGCGTGGAATAACAGGTTTACCACCGAGGACGGAGATGATAGTCCCTATGGGAGGATACCGTTCCAGCTGTGGAGTGTAAGTAAGTACGGGTCATGCTTGGATGCTGCTATTGTGGGGATAATGCCTCCTCCATTGCTGGAGCTCCAGGTAAATGGCCTTCTTCTGAGTAGAGCCCGTATTAGTAGCTTTCAAGTTATTTCATCTTCAGTAGTATCTTTCCTATTTCTGCCTAAATGCCATTTTTCTTCTGCTAAAATAGACAATTTTAATGGATAATCTCTGAGTCTATGCTGGTATTGAATTCAGCTCCTTTTATTACTGGGCAGTCGAGTCAACGTTACTACTGTGCAATTACTGTTGGAGAAAATGCTGTAATTTCAGCTTTTAGGTAAGTTAGGATCACCGTCGATCATTTTTGGAGTATTACTTCTGAAGTTGCTGTTGTGATTTTTGTAGTTTCATAGAACTAGAATGTTTCTGATTTCCTTTCTCCGGTGATCAGGCTTTCTGAGGATAGGAACCGATCTATTGTTGGAGCAATTTTATCTAAGGTCGTCCCTGTTACTTTTTCAACCCTAGCATCATTTTCCAAAATGATATGGCGAACTGAGCAGTCCTTTTCGAAGAATCCTCGTGTGGTTTTACAGCCATTTGCCAAAGGTGGGAATCCAGTTGCATTTGTTTTCTTTTAAATTTTACTTTGATTGAGATTGTGGCTTTGCATGCAGAAAAAAGGATTTGCAATAGCAATCAATCTACAGCCATTTTTCTATTCTATTTTTTAAAAGTAAGAATTTGTGTATAATGAAACTAGCTTAAAGTTACTGCCAAGCACCGCAACTAGAACAGGACCATATAAACGTAATTTACAGATTTATCCATTCTGACCTATATTATATTGGAAGAATCACCATCATGATAATGTATGACTCAAAATTATGTGGTGTTCTCTATCAAAAAACATTCCATTATGTATGTTCTTCAATTGTCCTTTGTGTATGTTAAATAATTCTATGGTTCATTCACAGAAAAAGGAAGAGTTTTTGTTGTTAACAATCATGGATGGATTTTAGGATTGAGTCAAAGGCTCATTCTCACAGAGTTATTGTGTGCCATTTTGTTGGTATTTACAATTTTATGATGGAGAAAAAGAAACTTAAAGCTATTTCAAGAGGAGTGTTAGTTATTTTGAAAATGGTTAGAATGAACAACACAACTTCGCTCAATGTATAGTAAAAGCGTTCTATATTTTTACTGTAGTTCTAGCAACTAAGGGTCCGCTTGGGGCAGTTGTAGCTGTTTGAAAAGCAGTTGTGAAGCTGCCGAAGAAACTGTTCAAAAAGCTGTGGTTGTTATTATGAAATTTTTTTTAAAAAAAAAGTCAGTTCGCAACTTTCGAGTAGCCACCGGTAGCCAGTTGTGGTGGGAAATCCCAGCTTTAGCTGCAGCTTTTTGAGAATGCAGTTTTTACCTGCAGTTTTTTGAGAATGCAGGCAAACTGAAACTATGGTCGGCAGCGCGCCGCCGCCCCAAATGCACCCTAAATTTTGAAATGAACTATTCAATATATAGTTAGTATTGCTTCATTCCAGTTAATTGCAAAAACTGAAAGCCTATCAGAAAGCAATTCTGTTAGCAAAATGTTAAATTTGTGTGTTGACTTTGCTTTGGTAATAACCATCTATTATTAAGAGAATCTTGCAGACTTATGGTTGCTTTAATGCGTAAGGGAGAAATTCAGAAACGAGAATAATGGAAGATTTAGATTGACAGTCTGAACTATTTGGGCTGTACTGTTGCAATAACTGAAAGCTTATCATAAAGCAATATGGTTATTGAAATTTTACATTTTTATGTTGAATTTGCTATCGTAGTAACCACACTAATATTAAGAGAAGCTTATATACTTAGGTTGCTTTAATGCATTAGGGAGAAATTCAGAAACAAGAATAATGGAAGATTTAGTTTGACAGTCTGAACTATTTGGGCTTTACTGTCTAATTAGTATCTCTAGAATGCAATGCTTAAGATTGAGGCCAGTAACTTTTGTCAGTTTTGCTGATTCTACATTTTCTTGTATGTTCAAGAATGAAACCTGTGACCTTTCTAATAAAGCAGCTTTAGAAACTTTTAAGCCACCAAAGTGAATTTGGCGTGCAAACTGACAATTAAGGTTTCAATAAAGTTCATCCTTGAAAGTAACTTTCCTTTGATGTAGTTGATGAAATTTCAGTCTTCAAAATAAGCACTTAAGTTTTTATTTTTAATTTTTTTTTTCTTAAAGTTGATGTCAGCACCGCCTATGCCCAGGAACCAAATCTATCCATTATGCAGCCATATCTCATTCGTTTGCATGTGCATATGAAATATGTTCTGTTGATTTGAGGATTCTTATAATCTGACAGTATTGAGGATGCCCATGTGACGTTAATTAACTGCATGATTTATTTCTCCAACATTTAGTGTAGGCAGATTGGTTGTATTATCTCGTAGAAGTTTCATGTTTGATTCAAATTTATCATTGAGTAACAACAGATATTTATTAACAAGAACTACAAGGGACATGGAATAGAAAAGTAGAGATAGAAAGAGGGAAGAAGGAAGAAAGAGAAAGGCCATAGAATCTATAGTGAAGAGCTTTGGGAATTTGACTAGGTTGCCGAAATACAGTTTTCAGTACCTATGATCTGATATCTCAGGCTTTTTCTGGCTTGTATTTATAAGTTTGGGCTATGGGTATTGGCACCATGGGAAATGCTTTATAATGTAGAAAAAAATATATCTAGATTATCATCCCGTTACAAAAGGTGTATTGTTAAATATATAAATAAATATTCAATTTTCTCAGGCAGGAATTTTAATTTCTTGTATAATTTTAGTTTGTTGAAGTCACTTATTTGTTGGTTAGAGTTACCAATTTATCTTTTGGAAGTCACCATTTTACTGAATTTACTTATTTAATTTTTTGTGTGGTGTCGGGTTGACCCGCCAACTTAAAAGTATTTCGAAACTAATCCGCTAACTCAAAATGGACTCAAAATTGACATGTCAATCCAAAATTGACCCGAATAGCTATTATTTTATGTTAAATGTGTTATAAGGGTCAGGTTTGGGTTAGCAGGTCGGGTTTGCTTGTGACTTTTTGACCCGTTTAATATCAGATTGGATCCGAACTCGAACCTGACCTGCGAACCCGATTTGATACCTCTACTAATTATGCATCTTGTTTGGTCTGAGAATGTAACTTGCTTTCCAATCTATTGGAAATACTTTGAATAGACATTCATTCATGCATAAGAACATTAAGCTGCAATATGCTGCTGGATCCTAATAAGGCTGCTATGTTTAAGGATGACTTTCAGACGCTTAGTTGCATTTTCTAGTTTTTAACCATCATACCCAATTTATGCTATCGATTTTATGCTTGAATGCAAATTTAAGAAAGAAACATCAATGCGCATAGTACAAGTCATGTACTTATTTCTAGCAGCATATTTGTGGCAGCTTCACCTTTGACGTGCTTGAAAGATTCACCTAGGAAAGGAGAGAAACTTGCTGTCAGCCCTAGTGGTACATTAGCTGCGATAACAGATTCTCTTGGAAGAGTTCTTTTGCTAGATACTCAAGCTCTTGTTGTTGTACGACTTTGGAAGGTACATCTTTTAATTCATTACATTTGGGTTTTAATTTTTCTTGACTGTTTACGATTTTTTACATCTTTTAGGGGTACCGAGAAGCATCATGTCTTTTTATTGAGGCTCTGATTAACAAAGACAGAGCATCGACAAGTTCCAATTACACTGGACAAAGAAAAAATGACTACTCCTTGTGTCTAGCGATCCATGCACCACGTAAAGGGATTATTGAGGTAAGCTGCTAGAAAGAATATGTTTCTAATTTTTAATTGTTTCTACAGTCTGTTTCCATGAACTAATCTCGATGTTCCATCTGTCTACCAAGCCTAATGGGTGTACGTTGTACCACTCTTTATGTGGCACTTGCATATTTTTATTTGCTAAAATAACTTGCTTTTTTTTATTAGAGAAGAAATCACTTTATTTTCTCCTGTTTTCTGTGTATAATCATACAAAGTTTTAATTACAGGCTACATAAAATGTTTTAGAAATTTGAGTAATTATGTTAAATGTTGGTATTTTTGTCGCTGCCATTGCCGGTCCTAAGCCCGGATATGAAAAGTGGAGGGTTGCGTTATGTAGTCGACAACCAACGTAAAACTTGTCGAAAAATCATGTCATGAATCCTTTTAATCATTGTGCAAGTGTTAGGGTGTCATCTGGAAGTGACGCATTGTATGACCTAAATACAATAAAAAGTGTGCAAGTGTCACTACACTGGCGCCCAGGTGTTGTGTCAAATAAGTAAGGGTACCCACATCACAAATGAATGCGGGTAAAAGAATTAGTTCATGAAACTAATGAAATTAATATTATGATAGAATCTTGGAATATAGGTATTCTCAATGGTAAATTAATGAAATTAGTTGACATTATGATTCATAGAAAAATTAATATCTTATGTATTCAAGAATCTAAATAGAAAAAACTAAAGAGATTGATCACACTATATGACCTGAATATAATGAAAAGTAAGGGTCGATACACTGTCGGACAGGTGTAGTGTCAACTAAGCAAGAGTTTCTACATTATAGACAAATGCAGACCAAAAAATTATTCCATGAAACTAGTATTAGGATTGGATCTTGGAATGTATGTGTTTTCACAGGTTAATGAAATTAGTCGATATTATGGTTCATGGGAAATTTAATATCTTATGTATTCAAGAATCTAAATGGGTTGGAGAAAAGAAAAAACTAAAGAGATTGATATTGATAACTTAGGTTTTAAATTTTGGTATTCTGATAAGAGTCGCACTAGAAATGTTGTAGGTGTAATTATAGATAAGAGATTGGAGATAGAATTATAGCATTTAAGATTATTATTGATAATGAGATTTTTGATGTTATAAGTTGTTATGCTCCTCAAGTAGTTAAGATTTTTATATTATAAGTGCTTATACTCCTCATGTAGGTTTAGATATAATAGGGTCTAAAAAAAATTCTGGAATGACTTAGAAAATTTAATATCTTATGTATTCAAGAATCTAAATGGGTTGGAGAAAAAACTAAAGAGATTGATAACTTAGGTTTTAAACTTTGGTATTCTGATAAGAGTCGCACTAGAAATGTTGTAGGTGTAATTATAGATAAGAGATTGGAGATAGAATTATAGCCTTTAAGATTATTATTGATATTAAGATTTTTATATTATAAGTGCTTATACTCCTCATGTAGGTTTAGATATAATAGGGTCTAAAAAAAATTCTGGAATGACTTAGAAGACTTCATACAAATGATACCTCTTAAAGAAAGAATTTTTATTGGAGGAGATTTAAATGGACATGTTTGTAGAGTGGTAGAAGATTTTTGAAATATTCATGGTGGCTACAGTTTTGGAGTGACTAATGAAGAAGATAGAGTCATTTTAGATTTTGTTTTAGCGTATAATTTTGTTATTACTATTATTTTATTCAATAAAAGATACGACAATGTTGTTATTTATAAGAATAGATCTAATAAAACACAAATTGATTATTTTCTTATTAGAAGAAGAGATCGTCGAGATTGTAAAGATTGTAAGGTCATTCCAAGTGAAGATTTAAGTACGCAACATTGATTTTTAGTTCTATATTTTAAGATGAAGAGTTGTAAAATAAAGAATACTAGGATTCATCTTCGTAGAATCAGATGGGGGAATCTAAAAGACAAATAAAATTATTTTTATGAGTAAAATTCAATATTTCAAAATTTGAGATGTGCATGATAAAGCAAATATTATGTGGGAAAAAGTAACAAACACTATTAAACAAGTAGCAAAAGATGTATTTGGAGAATTAAAAAAAGTTTTTATAAATAAAAATTGTTAGTGGTGGAATAATAATGTGTAAGAAAAGATAAAATATAAGAAGTTATGTTATAAAAATTGGTTTAAACGTAAAAGCTTAGAAAACTAGGAAAAATATCAAACAAACTAGGAAAAATATCAAACGTTAGAAAACTAGGAAAAATATCAAACGACATGCAAGGAGTCTAAAAGAACAAACTGTGACGCTGAAAATTCTACTTTTAGTGATCTTTATAATAGATTATATACTAAGGATGATGAAAAATATTTGTATAAACTAGCTAAAAAAAAGAAAAGAAAAGTAAATATTTAACTCAAGTAAAGTGTATTAAAGATGAAAATCAAAAAGTGTTTTTCTTAGAAAAAAATATTCAACATTGGTGGGTGAGTGGTGGGTGAGTTATTTTGATAAATTTTGATAAACTTGTTAATGCAGTTTCTAAACATATGATTGACCTTAGTGATCTTAGTATCATTAATAATAATAAAACGTATCATTATTACGGTCGTGTTAGTAAAAAAGAAGTTGAAGAGACTTTAAAGAAAATCAAGAGTTGAAAGTCTGTAGGATCTGATGATATCCCAATTGAAGCGTGAAAATATTTAGGAGATTTGAGAGTTTCTTGGAGAGTTTCTTGGCAGTTTCTTGGCTTATTAAACTCTTTAATATTATTTTAAAAACTAAAAATATGTCTGAGGAGTGGAGGAGGAGTATTTTGGTCCCTATTTTTAAGAATACAGGGGATGCACAAGAGTGTGCAAATTAGAGAGGAATTAAGTTGATGTGTCATACTTTAAATTTATGGGAGAGGGTAATTGAACATAGGTTAAGACGTATTATTTGGTTTTATGTCGGTCAGGTCTACTATGGAAGCTATCCATTTATTGATAGGTTTGATGGAGAAGTTCAGATATAATAAGGAGGATCGACATTTGATTTTTATTGATTGAGAAAAAGCTTAAGATAAAGTTCCAGGAGATATCCTTTGGAGAGTTTTTGAGAAGAAAGGTATTGATTTGACCTATATTCAAGTCATTAAAGATATGTATACTAGAGCTATTACTTTTGTTCAAACTGAAGGAGGATTGACCAAATATTTTTCTATTTCTGTTGGATTGCATCAGGGATCAGCTTTAAGCCCATATCTTTTTGCTTTAGTTATGGATGGTCTTACTTGGAGATTTAACTCAAGTAAAGTGTATTAAAGATGAAAATCAAAAAGTGTTTTTCTTAGAAAAAAATATTCAACATAGGTGGACGAGTTATTTTGATAAACTTTTAATGTTGTTTCTGAAAATACGATCGGACATTAGTAATCTTAATATGGTTAATAATAATAAAACGTGTCATTTTTATCGCCGCATAAGTAAAAAAAGAAGTTGAAGTAGCTTTACAGAAAACCAAGGGTGGAAAGTCTGTAGGACCTGATGATATCCCAATTGAAGCATGAAAATATTTAGGAGATTTGGGACTTTCTTGACTTACTAAACTCTTTAATATTATTTTAAAAACTAAAAAGATGTCTGAGGAGTGGAGGAATAGTATTTTGGTCCCTTTTTCTAAGAATAAAGGGGATGCACAAGAGTTTGCAAATTATAGAGGAATTAAGTTGATGTGTCATGAGTGGCTCCACACTTAGAGAAAGTCGTCTTACATGGTTTGGTGGATGAGTGGCTTTACACTTAGAGACAAAATGTGAAATGAATATATCTGTGATAGGGTTGGTGTAGCTCCTGTGACAGAAAAAAATAGAGAAAGTCGTCTTAGATGGTTTGGTCACATTACAATTAGGAGAGTAGATGTTTTCGATTCGACTTATGTTAAGAAACGCAGAGGTGGACCTAGGAAGACTTGTCTTATTGTATTAAAAATAATCTTAATTATTTATAACTAAATGAAAATATGACTCTAAATAGGACGCAATGGAGAAAAATGATTCATGTAGCCGACCCCATGTAGTGGGATTAAAGCTTTGTTGTTGTGGCTGTATGGATGGTCTTATTGGACATTTTCAGGAGTATATACCTTGGTGTATGCTTTTTGATGATGATATCCTTCTCGTGGATAAGACGAGAGAAAAAACCCAGGAAAAAACTTAAATTACAGAGGTCTACCTTGGAGTGTAAATGCCTACATTTGAGTAGAACTAAAACTAAATACATGGAATGTAATTTTAGTTGTAATAGCTCCAGTGACAGAAGTGATCAAATTATTAAAAGGTGTGAACGATTTAGATATCTCGGGTTTATTGTTCAATGTGATGGTGCTATAAATGATGTGATGGTGTGATGGTGCTATAAATGAGGATGTTAATAGTAGAATTCAAGTTGGTTGGTTGAAGTGGAGGAATGCTTCGGGTCTTTTATGTGATAAAAAGGTACCTCTTAGACTGAAAGGAAAATATTATAAGATGGTGGTGAGACCTGCAATACTCTGGCGCTGAATGTAATGTTGGCCTTTAAAAGAGAAGCATAATACTAAGTTAAGTGTTGTCGAGATGAGAATGATTAGGTGGATGAATGGCTTTACACTTAGAGACAAATGCTTTAGGCTTTACACTTAGAGACAAATTGTGAAATTATTATATCCGTGATAGGATTAGTGTAACTCCAGATAATCGTCTTAGATGGTTTGGTCACATTAAAAGTCGACCATCTGATGATCATATTAGGAGAGCAGATATTTTAGATTCGACTTATGTTAAGAAAGACAGAGGTTGACTTAAGAAGACTTGGGCTTATTGTACAAAAAATTATCTTAATTTATTAAAATTAAATGAAAATATGACACTCAATAGGACGCAATGGAGAAAAAGGATTCATGTAGTTGACTCCACGTAGTAGGATTAAGGCTTTGTTGTTGTTGTTGTTGGTATTCTTGTCGCTTGCTTAATTACTTTTATTTCTCTACCTTTTCCTTTATTTTTTGCACTAATTTTGAGTTACGGACTTTTCTAAAGCGATGGAGAAATCTGAATTGTTATTCTAACATGTTGGTATAGTTTGAATTTGCCTTTAAAAATGAGGTTCTTTTATCTTCATTTATGATTCATGGACACTTAAGAGTTGTAATCGAGCAAAGTCGAGCTAATTATATTATAGTTCGGACTTAGCTTGGTATAATTATAAATTGTTCATTTTCGGCTTGAGCTTATGTCGAGCTTTCATATATTTTTCAAGCTTGACATGTTTAAATTTTTTAATATTTGAATTTGTTTTGTACTTGATTTGTTTATGACAAGTGAATAAGTATTTAAACGAGCTAAAAATTCAAACGTGTATCTAGATTTTCATAGAAAAAATTAAATGAATAATTTTATAAATTTAATCACACCTATTAATTTATCGATTAAAAATTCTTTAGAAATGAAATTTAACTCATGAATCATAATCATATGGAATGTAATATCTCATATTTTAGCATGATCATACTTCCAAGTTTGGACTCAACTCCCACATTCAGATATAGGTGTTGGTTTTCCCATAGTGATATGCACTTGTCATTTTCCTAACTTTTTTTAATAATTTTATAGATGTATTTTATATTGAGTTGTTGCACCATTCTTATTCTTAATCATATATAACTTACAATAATTAAATTTTACTTTATTATTATCATTTTTTAATCGGATATAATTTATGAGCAAAGTGGAAAAAGGGTGATAAACGAGTGACTAGAGTTTCAGAAATACTTGCACGCAATGATCTCCCTGTTGACTTAGATGCTTGCACGTCGTAGTAGCTTTCATCGTCTTGAATTTCTTATACATGTCCAGAGAGAGAGAGAGTCAAAATTGAGAGTTATAAACATAATGTGAAAATATCTCTATATATTGATTAGTCAAGGTTTTGAGCAATGCTTTGATCGTCTTGAACTTCCTATACATGTACATAATATGTATATATGGCTCTTATGCCAATTTTTTATTTCAATAATAAATTTGATAGTAGCTTTCATACAAATATTTGATGATGTTGCCGACTATTTTTCCATATATAAACATAATGTGAAAGTATAAATAGAATATAAAAGGAGCTTAATATTATATTTATAAGACTTACAGTGTAAAATACACATAGTTTTACTAGAACAAGGAGACTAAAGGCTTAAAAATTTTCAGCACATAAGCTAATCCAAAAACTTGTTTTAAATAGAGGACTATGGGAACGAACTTTAATATATAAAATTCACATAAGCAGAAAAAACTTGAATGGTTAAATTTTGGATGAAATTGTGTATTTCTTTATTAATAATTGGTGCAGGATAGTTGTAAGATTAAATTTATTTATTTTGGGGATAAATGCTGGGTCTATTTTCACCAAATGATTACATACATAGCACTCAAAACTATCAATATTATATATCTCACGCAGAAATTTAAATATTTACATTTTATCACTTAAAATATTCAAATAAAAACAAAGTTAGCACTTTGTTGAAAACTTATCTTGTCACATGTCTATCTGGGAGCTTTTGTGAGCTTTGCATTAGCGGTACAAGGAGGAGAAAGTTGGGAGTTTTGGAGGTTTTTGTACACTGCTATCCCATTGTCGAGGAGAAAGATGAGAGTTTTGGAGGTCTTTGTATGTCGCGATTCCTTCGTCGAGGAGAAAGTTAGAGTCCAGTAGTTTCGGAGGTCTCTATACGACGCAATCCCGCCACGTGGGAGTTTTGGAGGTCTATATACATTGCAATCCCTTTCGCCATCGACGAAGGAGAATGATGGGAGTTTTGGAGATTTGTACGCTGCATTCTCTTTGCGACTTGAAGGACAATGATTGGAGTTTTAGAGGTCTTTGTATGCTACGATCCTATCATATGATGATTGCTTTCCCTTTCGGCAAGATCGTCTAACACCGTAACACTAGGTACCATACGGTGTAAATATTTAAGTGTTAGAGGTATAATATTGATAGTTTTGAGTGTTATGTATGCAAATCCCCCTAGATTTTTTTTTATTCTTGATTGTTATTACATAAGTGGTGGTAGGGTCTATCTATATCTTATGACAATTATTTTTTGTAACTTCCCAATTATCTACCATGTCTTTGCTTCCTTCTGAGGCTCTTTTTGATTGAGATATGTTTTCTTTTTCTTCTTTTGAAAAAAATCTATCAGCTATTTTTGTAATTTTTCTATGGATTCATTCGAGAAATTTTGTCCAAGATTTACTTGAATGAACTGCAGGGAAAAATCTTATTTTTGATGTGTTTTGTAAAATAGTTTCTTATTAGAATTAATAATATTTTACATGGATTTAAGTTTTTCTTCGATTTAATGGTCGTCCATTTAATAAAAAAAAAATTAAGTATGCACTTACAATTTATTGAGACTTGTTCAATTTCAAGATTTCATGACCAAATTCAAGATATCTAACATTTGGTAAAAAATAAAAATTTTGATTGTCCTTGATAGAATTTTTGCAATATGAGGAAGATTGGAGGTGAAAGGATTTGTGTGATTGCACTAAAATTATTCCACAATTTACAAAAATAGCTGGGTATTTTTAACGTTATAATCTATGCCATAAGAACATATCCATGAATACTTGCATCTCAGATTAAGCATATAGAAAGCTTTGCTCATTGCTTATATATATGTCCAGTAATTAAAAGAGATTGTTCGGCTAATATTTGATTGTGAAATTTTATAATCAATAGTCTTTATTATGCAAGCCACATTAGCCTAATGTTTGAGAGTTTTCTTTCAAATCAAGAGGCACTGGTTTATGTCCTTGCATATGTGATGTGCGTGTGTTTGCGTGTATGGGAAAAAAACAAATAAAAAAAAAGTCCTGATTTGAATGGGCATGAGACCCCATTTTTATGATGAATTATTTGAATGCTTGCATCTTGGATTAAGAATATAGAAAGCTTTGCTCATTGCTTCCATATATGTCTATTAATTAAAAGAGATTGTTTGTGATAAATTGATGGTGGAGTTTTATAATCAATAGTCTTTTTTATGCAAGCCACATTAGCCTAATGGTTGAGAGTTTTTTTCAAATCATGAGGTTTTGAATTCATGGCTTTGCCTATGCCGTGTCTGTGCGTTTGAGTGTGGTAAAAAGTTAAAATAAAAAAGACTTGATTTGAATGGGCGTGAGACCCCATTTTTTATCGTGAATTATTTTACAAATAGTAGCCTTATTATACTCAATTGATTTGGTTAACTTATGTTGAATTTTGGCTCGCTTTAATGAGATTAAGATTGCTTCTTAGATGTTTCTATCATCAATTATTTCTTTTGATAAGGAACTATCTTTGACAGACTTTTCTAAATTTATCAAGGTATTGTAATATGATAATCATCAACATTGATTTCAATAATAACTTTTATACATATGTTTGGCTTTGATTCAAGAAGTTTTTTAAAAGATTTTCCTTGTCCTGATATTTTTTTGTGATCGAATTAGATAAGATTCCTTTGTACATTCTTGTTGAGGGGATCCACAAAAATAAGTGGTAAGATTTATCATTAGAGAAGAAGGCGAATTAATTCATTTTCTTCGACTGTGGAAGGAGCACACTCCTGGAGTAGTTAGGAGTGTCATAGACCCTTTTCTTTTGAGGGTGGTCTGCCCCTAATTTATCCTGTAAAAATTCACAAGTTAGAAAGTCATAAAGAGAGTTTATTTCTTCTTTAATTTATTCAATCTCAAAATAAAAAATTAAGAGATGTGCTTGCAAAGTCATAAAAATTTGTTTGACCCCAAAATTTTTAATAATTTTGAAAATGATGGATTTATCTGCTTTATAATTTATCCGTAATAAAATTTCGTAGTTAATAAATTATCTTAAAACATGGAAATGAATTTAACAATAGCGAGCATTTCTATTTTAACGATGGAGTACTTCAATTGTGTTATATTTCATCTACATTAGGTAAAATGAATAACTTCTTTCTTAAAAGTGGTTAAGTTTCATTATTTAAGTATTCTGCTATATCCTAGATTGTACAAGTTATCAACTTTAACAATTTTGAAATTATTTGGATTAACGTGATTGATACAAGAGAAATTTTTTGCTATGATTTGAAGTTTTTTTATTGCACGTGTATAGTCAATCATAGTATGGTATTTTTCTCGAGCTTATCAAAAAATGGAACAAATTCTTGAACTAAATTTTGATAAATATCTGTTACATAATTAAGGGCTCTTAAAAATCTTTGTTTTTTTATTTTTGTTGGTATTTTGGTTGAAAATTTGTCTACGAAATCCAAATTGATTATGAGAAATCTTTGTAATATGTCTTAACCTATGTTCAATTACCCTCTCCCATAACTTTAAAGTATGACACATCAACTTAATTCCTCTATAATTTGCACTCTCTTGTGCATCGAAATGGGGAATTCTTAGAAATGGGGACCAAATTACTATTCATCCACTCCTCAGGCATCTTTGTTAGTTTTAAAAATAATATTAAAGAGTTTAGTAAGCCAAGAAACTCTCAAATCTCTTATATATTCCCACATTTCAATTGGGATATCATCAGGTCCCACAGATTTTTCACCTTTCGTTTTATTTAAAGCCTTTTGCAATTTTTTTTTACTAATGCAATGATAAAAGTAAAACATTTTAATATTATTAACGATACTCAGATTACTAAAGTCGATCTTATTTTCAGAAACTTCATTAAAAAGTTTGTCAAAATAGTTCACCCACCTATGTTGAATATCTTTTTTCTAAGAACAATACCCTTTGATTTTCATCTTTAATACACTTTACTTGAGTTAAATTTTTTACTTTTATTTTTGTTTGACTAGTTTATAAATATATTTTTCACTCTCTTTTGTATCTAATATATTATAAATATCACTAAAAGAAATTTTTTTAGCGTAACATATTGTTCTCTTAGACTCCCTCAAGGCAATTTTTTATTTTTTCCAGTTATCTAAGCTTTTTACATTTAAACCAATTTTTATAACATAATTTATCATATTTTATATTTTCTTACACATTTGTATTCTACCACCAACTATTTTTATTTATAGAAATTTTTTCTTTTGATTATCCAAGTACATATTTTTTCGTTTGTTTAATAGTGTTTGTTATTTTATCTCACATAGAATTTATTTTTTCATGAACATCCTAAATCTTGAATAATTTTTACAACATTATCTTCAAATCTAGGGTATAACAGAATACTTAAACAATGAAACTCACCAACTTTTAAGGAAAAAACTTATTTATTTTATTTAGATAAAATATAACACTATTAAAGTACGTCATTAAAAAATACTTACCATTACTAAATTCTTTTCTAAATTTTGAGATAATTTATTAAATATTAAATTTTTGTTATGAATAGTTTATAGTGCAGCTAAATCTATCATTCTCAAAGATAAAAGTCTCGCAGCCAAATAAATTTTTGCTTCTTTGGCAAGCATAACTCTCAATTTTTTGTTTTGAGGTTGAATATATTAAGTAACAAATTTTCTTTCTGATTTTCTAACTAGTAAGCTCTTATAGGGCAGACGAAGGATGTATCACCCCTAGATGAAGGAATTTGTGAACCCTCCTAACTGTTCTAGAGGAGGATACTTTTTTCATCCTCAAGACAGAGGAGGGGATTCATCTTTTTTCCCGAATGATTAGGTTACCACTTGTTTTTATGGTCACATAAACAAAAATCAACAGAAAAATATTCATCTATTCAGACTACATAAAATAATTCAAGAAAATAAAAATATTTTAAAAAAATTCTTAAAGCAAAGTTGAATATTTGTATGAAAATTGCTATTAAACTTATTGTTAATCAATGGTGAAAATTATCATATTACATTCACGTGGACAATCTTAGAAATTTATATAAAAAATATTTCATTTTCACAAGAATTAATCTATGATAAAAATATTTTTTAAACAATCTTAATCCCATTAAAGTGTATTGAAATTCAGCATAAGCTACAATGAGTTGAGTATATCAACAATGCTGCTATCCATAAAATCTTTCATCATAAACAATGAGGTCTTGCGCCCTTTCAGATCAAGACTATTGATTATAAAGCTCCAGAATCAAATTATCAATAAATAATCTTTTTTTAATTACTGGATTTATATAAAAGCAATGATCAATTTTTTTTATGTTCTGAATCCAACACAAAATATCCTGTTTGCTTTACAAATAATGGGATATTTTTGATGCAATCACACAAATCTTTCTATCTATAATCAAAGAAAAATATTCAGAATGGGCTGAAGTTTTTACTCACATTGTCAAAACCTCATTGGAATTTCTTGTCGAAAAAGTCATAATTTTTATTTTTTATCCAATGTCAAATACCTTGGCTTTGATTTTTTAATCTTAAAATTCAGCGAGACTCATTAAATCATAAGCGCTTATTTAGAAATTTTCTTTTCTATTAAATTATGGATGACCATTAAAATCAGACAATCTTAAATCCATTGATAGGTCATTAATTCCAATAAAGAGTTCATTTATAAAACATATTGGAAAGAAGATCTCTCTCTGAATTATCGACGAAATTTCTTAATGATCCTCAAGTAAAGATTGAAAATGTTGCTTCCAGTTCTTTTTTCATGAGGTAAAAAAGAAAAAAATGTTCAGTAAGAAGGAGCTTTACAAGTCAGCAATGACATTTTAGATAATTGGGTAGAGTTTCAAAAATAATTGTCAATTAGGATCATGATTGCAACTGGTATTTATTCAATTCCAATCAAGAAAAAAATTATTCTCAAGCTATTTGATGAAGTGGACCCTACTACTATTTATCCTTAACAACGATGACCACGACGACAACAACGACAACCGCAAGCCTTTATCTTACTAAGTGCAATAAATATTAAGTACACAGAATAAAAAAAATTAATCTTACAGTTATCCTGCACCAATTATTAATATATAAATTCACTTTTTTATATAAAATCCAATTAGTCATGCTTTTTGTGATTATGTGAAATTTATGTATTATAAGACGTTTTGAAATATGTTCCTAGAATTATCTATTTAAGCAAGTCCTTTGTCAGCTTCTGCGCTAAAAATTTTTTAGTCTGTAATCTCTGTATTCTTGTAAAACTTTGATTTTTTTATATGCAATTCTTCTACTTATATTAAGCTCCTTTTATATTTTCATATTATGTTTACACATATATATATATATATATATATACACACACAGAGAGAGAGAGAGAGAGAGAGAACAACATTAACAAGGATTGATCCCACTAAGTTGAGTCGGCTACATGAATCCTTTTTCTCCATTATCCTATAGAGTGTCATATTTTCATTTAATTCTAATAGATTAAGATCATTGTTTATATAATATGCCAAGTCTTTTTAGGTCTACCTCTGTCTTTCTTAACATAAGCTGAATCTAAAATATCTACTCTCCTAACCTGATCATCTGATGGTCATCGTTTAATGGGACCAAACCATCTAAGATGACTCTCTCAAATCTTTTCTGCAAATGGAGCTACACCAAAGATTTCACGGATAGATTCGTTTCACATTTTGTCTCTAAGTGTCAAGTCATTTATCCACCTAAGCATTCTTATCTCTGCTACACTGAACTTTGTTATGCTTCTCTTGTAATGGCCAACATTCGCCATAAAGCATTGTTGTTCTCACCACCATCTTATAAAATTTTTCTTTTAAGCATAAGCGGTACTTTTCTATCACACAATAGGCCCAATGCATTCCTCCACTTCAACCAACTTGAATTCTACTAATTACATCCTCATTTACATCACCATCACTTTGAATAATATACCCGAGATATATAAAACGATCACACATTTTAATGATTTGATCACCCATAGTTACAACTCTGCCACTAGAGCTATCACTACTAAAATAACATTCCATGAATTCAGCTTTAAATCTACTCAAACGAAGGTCTTTAGACTCCAATGTAAACCTCTATAATTCAAGCTTTTCTTGAACTCCTCTAGTCTTATTCACAAGAAGTATTTCATCAACAATAAGCATACACCAAGGTGCATCCTTCTGTATATGTACAGTAAGAGAGAGCACGAGAGAATAAAAAAACTAATTAAAAAAAAAAATTGATTCAAGATGGTTTGATTAAAATTGGAGCTCAGGCAGCTTGAAATCGAATTTTTTTAAGCCATGAGCCAACTTTGACCTCTGCTTGATCTTACTTCGACCGAGGACCATATGAGCTTGAAATGAAAACATCCACAGTACTATTTTAAAGCTCCTCTACTAACAGTTTGTTAAACCTTCCAATTATGTTGATCTATTTTATTTTTATTTTTATTTTTATTTTTATTTGTTATATTTTGCTTTTAAGATATTCATATTTCCAATCACAAATTGTAGATTTGGAAGATGCGAACTGGACCTCGGCTGCTTACTGTGCCATGCCCCAAAGGAAGCATAATTCTGCAATCCTCATCCAGGTCTGTAGCATCAAATTCATCTTCCTACAATCCTCTTGAGGCTTTCTTGCTGAACGGAGATTCAGGACAGTTATCAGTATTGAACACATCAATTGGTTAACTAACCAAAATCTTAGACCTTTTGATTTAAAATTAATAAATAAATCTGCTAAGCTTTTGCTTATTTTCATAATGCTTATAGCAGAAAATTTGACTTGCTTGCTTGCCTTTCCCTTTTCTAGCGCCGGTGGTGTTGGTAGTGTAAATGTGTCATCATATTTCTGCAGTAATACTTCATTTATTTACTAGTAATTTCTCATCTTATCTGCATTTCCGTTGAGTGGAAAAAATTTCAGTTCCCTACATGAATATTGCATTTATATTACATAATTATTTAATTTTTTTTTGCCTTGGAAATAATCATAATATTTATAATTATTTTAAAATTATACATTTGAAGTATGCAGTCAATAAAAATTTCCTTTTTCTGAAAATTGATTAGACTAAACTAGTATATTATAATCATAAAATAATTACATTCATATATTTATTTTATCAACATATTGTAAATATTTATGTACATGTTGATATATTATGATTTTTGTTGGCTTTCGCTAAAATGTTTAATTCGACAAACTTATTAATTTTTAGAAACTTTAATTGTGTTTACAAACCTGCTTGAACATAATAGCTTAAAAATTTGTTTCTTTATAAAAATGATACCAACAACTAATATAAACAACTAATTTTACAGCTACAGTCAGTCTGATAAGCCCTTGAAACTTTACTTTCATGAATTATGTAATCAACTTAATATTTAAATGAAGAAAATATGAAGGTGTTTGCATGCATGCCACCCAATTACCATGTACATACAAATAGTGACATCTAGAGTTTCTTCTTTCTATTTGTCACCTATATCACATTAAAAATATCATCATGTGAAATATTCATTTTCATGCATAGATAAAATAATATGTACATAAAAATTGAAGTTTGCGTGCTGATAATGAAAATTGATAGGAATTTAGTAATTTGTATGTAAATCTTCTAAATATGAAATATATAAAATAGTAACGATAAGAGTAGTCGTTTAGAGATTTAATTTGTTGAAATTATATTCTTAAAAATATATTATAATAATTGGGGTATAAAATTATGCCATCAAAATTTAAAAATATTATTTAAATATTATTTTCTTTATTTTTTTTTTAGAGAGCATAATAAACAATTGGGATAATTACATACACACCACACAATCCCAATGTATTTATAGATGTAAGACCAAAACTTCAATTTTTACATACACACACCACCTTTACCTATGCATGAGAATGTATTTCGTGATAATTTTGTCATAGGAAAGATTTGCTTGATATAAATACAAAAAATAAAACTTAAAAGTGGTATATATACAAATATATAAACATTTAGGTGGTATGAAAGTAAACGCCCCAACCTTGTTTAAAGATAACCGAAGGCCTCCTTCAGACAAAACCAAATTCAAAACAGATTTCAAAAGTGAGTTAAAGTCATTCAAATCAATTTTATAGGGTTTCGAATTTAATAAACTCAATTTGTGGACAGGCAATTCACAGTAGAATCAATTTCAAAGGACATTGACAAACTAATAAACATTAACTCGGAAGTCAAAAAACTCAAAAGTCATTCTAACTCGCAGAAAATAAATCAATTTGTTCCAAAATGCTGCTGTTCCGTAGAAATAAGTGGCATTGCCAAAATACTTTGAACCGTTGGTGCATCTAAAATGGTGGGAATGATAGGAATATATAAATCAAAATCTATGCTGTTTCTCTAATATAAATCGAGGGCTGTATTCATTTCTAAATTATTATAAGCAATAATATCATTATTCCTTAAAAGTTATAACTGCTCAGAAAATTGCATCTCTTAATTCTCTCTGCATTACGTGAAATATTTGTGTACGTAATACGCACGCAGAGTTGCGTGTGTAATAACCCAGCAATAACCTCTATTTTGCGTTTATTAGGGGGTTATTGAGAGGTTATTGAGGTATTAATTCCAATAACCTTCGCGGGTTCTATTTCAACGTTATTTATAGGTTATTATAAGAGTATTGCGGGGTAATGGAGTACGCACGCAGAGTTATGTGCGTATTACGTAAGCAAATATTTCCCCTGAATTACAGAGTAAGAAAACATATCACGCTCCATAAAATTAATTTGATTAAACTCAAAATCAATCTCTTTCAACACCAATAAAAAATTAGAAACCTTGATGCCCAGTAACTTGAAATAACCCAAAGGCGAGCACAACATTTGAAGCTATATTGAGATAATTATACTAATCAATCGATATATGGTACAGTTAACAGAATAAAATATCAGAGGTTCCAATATCTAAAATACAATTATGAAACTGTTATAAAATATATATATTCCATTGGAAGAATTCACAAAAAGTAGCCCATAAGATCTGCAAAATTACATAGTACTAATAAATATAACGGAGCATCTATAAAGCAGAATACTGCCTAGTACTGCAGTGGTGGTTTCTGGGTGGGAAGCAAACCAAATCGTTTCTTGAGAAGAACGCGCTGCCTAGAGTACTTGTCATCTGGGGAGAAGCGCGCTGCAATCAACAATAAAAACTCTTGAGCTATATATATTGAAGGCCATATGAGATGAACATTGAGTTAAGAGTCATTAAAGATGTGCCATTTGTTTCCTTGAAGTTTCTTAATTGAAACAAAAGGATGCCAAACGATTAAAGAAAAAGCAGTTTGATACTAATATAAGAAAAGAGGACATTTCATGGGAGCATATAAATTATAATAAAAGATAAGGAAGAGGGGAATTGAACAAAGGCTTTAAAGGCTGTTATAACAAAGGTTGCATACACAATATGCAATGTCAAAGAGTTCAAAATTAATAAGAGGAAGACAATATTACTGAAAGATCAAGGATTAAGGAGTGATCAGTTTACAATCTTACATCAATTGTATTGAAGAATATGAATATAATAAAAATAAAAAAATAAAAGTGTAGGGGAGTACTAAATAATAAATGAATATCATTGGGGATTAAATATAAATTTATAAAGCTCGAATAAAATGTTCAATGTTGCACGGATACAAGTACTGAGTGAATAAAAAATCAATAACCAAGTTGAATAAAATTCAATAATAACCAATTTTGAGTGTGACGGAAATAAAAACATAAAGATGGATATCTAACAATAAAGACAATGGGAAAATAACTATTCAAAGAAACTCTGGGGGTGGCACATGCCTGCTATTGAAATAAGGTCAAAAGAAATAAACTTGGTTGATTAGCGCACACAATATGGATGGTAGAAGTTGTAATAGAAATAAGGGAGATGAACTAAAAGTGAAAAAAATAAAAGAAAAGAATAAACGACCAAGTTACACATCTAAAAATTATTAAGAAATAGTTGTGCAAACTAAATTTAACACTAAATAATAGTGAATTAAAAATTAGATTATAAAATTAAAAAAAAACTTGCAAGAAGACTAATGATGAAAGAAATGAATGTTCCATGTATTTTTTTATATTTGATCAGACACATCAGTTGATGAAATAGTCAACGATGATCACAAACAGCTTCAAATTTTACTACAATTTAAGATCAACGCATTAAAAAACAATTTCCCTTGAATTTGCCCAACAAAATGAATTAATTGCAAAAAAATTGAAGTTCTAGTCCAGAAATAAGTAAAATTTTAAAGAAATTAGAGATTTTCTTAACAGCTACTGCACTTCCAAACTAGGTATATGTTTTACAAAAGTCTTGAACATTTAGCATTTCAAGTAATTTAAATATCATCCAAGCCATAAAAACTTCTTTCTTGATAACCACTTAACCTTTATAAGTATATAAATGACACCCACCAATTATGTTTATCCTATCAAACAGAAAACCAAAACTAAACATAAGAGATAGGCAATCCAAACAATATTACTTTAGGGGAAAGATAATCAACAAAAAAAATGATTTAGGTAGAAAGATTAAGGACGTAAGATGAATTATGTAAACCTACTAATAATTCAGGTGCAGCATAACCAAACAAACTCTGGAAAAGTTTGGTAAATCTGGTGAATGCAGACACGGATTCTCTTGGACTAAAACAATTTGAAAATAATTCTCTGCAACCTAATTTTAAAAGAAAAACACAGTTTTACATGGATGAAGGAAATTACAGTGCAGGTGGCGAAGAAATAGATGAGAGCTATGAGATTTTGTTCATGCATGCATCAATTGGAACCAGCTATTTTAACCTAAATAGACCAACAAAGAAATGTTGCAACATCATTACAAAAGGGAAATCCTAATTTATAATGTGCGTATTGATGCACAGAGACTCCCCGCCATAAGGTGCAAGAGATTTATGCATATAATCAACAATAATAAAGAGCAACAAAAGGTTAAAAATATATGCATGATACACATAATAAAGTAAACAAGTACAAGGACCAAGAATCAACATCGAAGTTTGCAAACTAAGAATCAACATCAAAAGTCTGAAAACTAGAAAAAGGAAAAATGGTAAGTCAAATCTAACATGTTTAGAAGTTGTTGAAAATGGTGCAAAATAAATATAAATCCAAAATCAAATACTAATCAAATTAGATACAACAACAACAACAGGCCTTCATCTCACTAAGCTACATGAATCTTTTTTCTCCATTGTGTCCTATTGAGTGTCATATTTTCATTTAATTCTAACAAATTAAGATCATTTTTTAGTACTATCTCTACTTTTTTTTAGCACAAGTCAAATCTAAAACATCTACTTTTCTAACAATGTCATCATATGGTCAACATTTAATGTGACCAAATCATTTAAGGCGACTCTCTCTCATATTGCCTGCAACTAGAGCTACTCCAACCCTTTCACAGATATATTCTTTTCGCATTTTGTCTCTTAGTGTAAAACCATTTACTCACCTGAGCATTCTCATTTTAGTAACACTTAACTTAGTTTTAAGCTTCTCTTTTATAGGCCAACATTCTACGCTATAAAGCTTTTAAGTCTCACCACCATCTTATAAAATTTTCTTTTAAGTCTAAATGTGCTTCTTTATCACATAATAGACCGGATGCATTCTTCCACTTCAATCACCCACCTTGATTTCTACTAATAACATCCACATCTATATCACCATCACTTTGAACAAAAGACCCCGAAGTTTATGTTGCACCGACACTTCTAAAAATGTGACGAACCCGTGTCAGACATGTGTCAAACACCGACGCGCGTTGACATTCTCAGACACATCTCCAACACTACAAAATATATGTCTAATCATTTTTTTAGGCTTGAACACGTCTAGAACACATCTCAACACCACATCGGACGTGAGCTTAACACAATTTCGAGAAAATGAGACACGAGAATTAGAAAATTATAAATATACGTACAACCTTATCTATACCTCAATCAAAATCACCTCATCTCTCGTCATGTTGAAGCTCCATCTACCATTCGTAAAAATTGAGCATCGAAGGTGCATCCAATATTCGTCAAAGACGAGCATTAGTAATTCCCTTTATGTAATCATAGGATTTTTTAAATTTTAGTAGATAAATTGGATTATAAATTGAATGAATTCTTTAGAAATATAATATATCTAATTTTAAAAATTCATTTTCATAAGCATGAGATTTTATAATATAAATTAAATTTATGAAGTTTAATTTTATGCTTACATAATTTGTGTTGTCATTTTTTTAATAAATAATAATAGAAAAATATATATTTCATATTAATAATTAATTAAAAATAATAACTTGTCCATGACATATCATGTCCTATTTTTTTCATATTTGTCGTGTCCCGCATTGTGTCGTGTTTGTTTCCCTATGTCTATGTCTGTGTTTCATAGCCTGAAAAATTTAAAATGTTCACTCCTTTTAATGGCTTGATTACTCATTATTACAACTCTGCCACTGGATCAATTATTTATAAAATTATATTCCATATATTTAGTTTTAGATCTAATTAAACAAAAGCCTTTAGATTTTAAATTTGACTTCCATAATTCAAGTTTTTCTTGAACTCTCTCTCAGGTCTTATCCTTAAGAAGAATATCATCAGCAAAAAACATAAACTAAGGCACATCCTCCTATAAATGTCCAGTAAGAACATCCATAACTAAAGCAAAAAAGATATGGGCTTAAAGCTAATCCCTGATGTAATCCAACTAAAGTAAGAAAATACTTAGACAATTATCCTTATGTTTGAACACAAGTAACAGCTCTAGTATACATATCTTTAATGACTGGAATATAAGCAATATCAATAGATTTCTTTTCTGGAACTCTTCAAAGTGCTTCTCTTGATATTTTATTATAAGTTTTTCCTAAATCAACAAAAATCATATGTAGATCCTCATCATTCTCTATACTTTTTCATCAAATCACTCAATCTATACTTTTTCATCAAATCACTCAATAAATGTATAACTTCCATAGTAGATTTGCCCGACATGAATCTAAACTGATTTGAGAAATTTTTATATGACATCATAACCTATAATCAAGTACCCTCTCCCATAACTATATAATACATATAAGAAAATACTTGGTCAATCCTCCTTATGTTCGAACAAAAGAAACAACTCTAGTATACATATCTTAATGAATCAAATATAAGTAATATCAACACATTTCTTTCTGAAACTCTCCAAAGTACTTCTCTTAAAACTTTATAATAAGCTTTTTTCTCAATCAACAAAAATCATATGTAGATCCTTCTTATTCTCTATGTTTTTTCATCAAATCTCTCAATAAATGTATAGCTTCAATAGTAAACTTGCCCGACCTAAATCTAAACTGATTTTGAGAAATTTTTATATAATGTATGACACATTAACTTAACTCATTTATAATTTGCAGAATGTGCATTCTCTTTATTCTTAAAAATATAAACCAACAGACTCTTTCTCCACTAATCATCATTCTAATTTTTAAAATAATACTAAAAATTTTAATAAGCAAAAAAATTCTCAAATCTCCTAAATATTTCCACTTCTATTAGAATACAATTAAGTTCTACTATTTTTTCACACTTTATTTTCTTTAAATTCTTCTCAACTTATATTTTACTAATGCGACGATAGAAAAAAAACTTTGTTATTATTTATGATATTAAGAACACTAAAATCAATCGTATTTTCACAATCTTCATTGAAATATTTAAAAAATATCTCGCCCATATATGTTGAATATCCTAATCAAAAACAAATATTTTTTTTTTTAATTTTTGTCTTTAATACACTTTACTTGAGTTAAACCTTTAATTTTCTTATCTCTTTGTTTGGTTAGTTTATAAATATATTTTTCATCCTATTTAGTATCTAATTAATTATAAAAATAATTAAAAACAGAATTGTTAGTATCACAAATTGTTCTCTTAGACTCCCTGTGGGCTACCTTATATTTTTTCAAATTCTTCAAGATTTTATATTCAAATCAATTTTTATTTAATAAAAATTACTTTTTATCTTTTTTTGCACATTTTCATAACACAACCAACTATTTTTATTCATAAAATTTTCTTTTGATTCTCCAAACATATATATGCAACTTGTTTAATAGAAGTCATTAATTTATCCCAGATAGTATTAGCTTCTTCATGAACACCCCAAATCTTAAAATTTTGAAGCTTACTCATAAAAATAACTTTATTTGTGTCTTTTATTTGTCTTCATCTAATTCTCTGATAATATTTCATTGTATTTTTCATCTTTAAATCCTTCAACTTAATATCCAAAATCAATTATTGATGTTGGTTACTTAAATTTTCACTTGAAATGCCTTACAATCCTTAAAATCTCAACGATTTATTTTCTCATTAAAAAATAATTAATTTATGTTTTATTAAAACTATTCTTATAAGTGATAATATGCTTATCTTTTTTTTAAATAAATTATTAGCAATAATATTTTTTTTTGCTACAAAAAAGGTTAAATAAGCAAATCATAAATAATTAAGGCTACGACGACAACATATAATGTGGAACACACATGCACCTTTGAAAAAGGGTTATGTGTTTCATTCAGGTCAGCATTTTAAAAAAATCAATATATAAAGTGTTCAATATTAGTTTTTAATTTCAAATATGCTCTTCCCTGATAAGATTATTAGGAATCAACTCAACACCTAAAATGTCATTCATATGCAGTAGGTGATCGGAGTTCTTCCAATATACAATAGCTCATCGCTTTTGCCAAGTACATTGTCACTTCTAGGCCCCTACTGCTTGGAAAATAGAAGTGTTCCATTAAGAAGCCAAGCAATGCGCTTTGCAAGCAATTCCTCCTCTCATTACTTTAAAGAGATTGTAAATATGTTTACATCAAGGAAATTTCAAAACCAAATTTTCTCTTTTCAAATCTTTGAGAGCCAATGTTGTACTCATAAGTAAAAATTTGTACGAGAAATTAGCATCATAATCCAAAATTCTGCTAGGTGTGTCTTCATAAATGAAGAATCTAGGATTTTTTACTTGAATGTATCTTATTTTTGCCAGTTTGTGGACGAAATAATCTCATGTTCTCAGCATGTTAGGTATTATAATCTAGTTCTTTGGCAAGCAACTAGAACTTTGATCATTTTTTCCATATTCATCGGAAGAAAATCAGAGGTTTAGTGGCTTTAAAATAAATAAGGGCAAGCTTCTGTGTTATAAGGCAAGAAGGGAATTTTTGAAAAGTTAAATAATAAATATTCAACTAATGATCACAAGCTTGATCACATAAATGGACGTAACCTCTAATTTTAATGGACGAAAGATGGTAGGCGCCAGTTTGACAATTGGGAACTAACCTGGAAGACGTAAGTGGAAAACCATTACAGGGGCTTTAAAAAGCACAGATCACAGCGAAACATGCATTATACCTTGGAAAATTAGAAATAACTTACCCAAAAATAAATAAACACTAAAACTATTTAGTGACGTGTTCTATAAAGAACTATATCCAAGAAGGTGTGTACAACAATGTAGTACAAAAAATGCAAATTAACAAGCACAAGTTGTTCAAGCTATATCCTATGACACGCCCTAAATGAAACCATGCAGATATGCACACGGATGCAGAATGCTAAATTTAATGCAATATAGATGCTATGGGACAAGCAAATTTGATTAATCTTTAGCCTACGATCCTGAAATAATATCAATATAATATATATTACTTGTAATACAATTAAACAGATATACTTTTAAAAGTCTAGAACCAGTTATCAAACTAAATGTTAGGAATGCAAAGTGAAGAAGAAAAGGCAAGGACGGGGAATGATCCAAATATACCTGGATGAGCAGATTCTGTTGCTATACCAAGTGGCGATTCTTTCTGCAGAAAGAAAATCATCTGGCATCAAAATGAGTTTGAAAAATTCTTTTGAAGAAAACGTTGAATCAAAAGAAAACAGTGAATGCTACATTATTTCTGCAATTTAAAGTGCTGCATAAAAATAACTCAGTCAACATAATCAGAAGAAAAAAACTTTTTTTCTAAAATTCATTTTGTAACACTTAACGCTTTTATGGTAAAAGACTATATAAAACAAAAGATAATAATGTTGATTAAGAATACCCATTCGTTCATGAAAAGAACAATCAAGGTTTAAAACACATTTATTAATTACCTTGGTGGTGTAGACCTTGTCCCCGTTATCATTGATGTAAAACTGAAGATACATGGCTATCAAAGTCAAACTAGTGACCTGAAATTTCAAGGCCAACTGAGTTAAATACAGACTGACATATTCAAAATCATAAGTTAATGCATTGGTAAGAAAGCATAATAAGCATAAAACAACAACTACATCCTCTATGCCTTAAAAGAAACCTGCTTAGCCGGGGGTACAAGATTTTGAAGCAATAAAGATGAGCGGAAGATTCTATTTTTAATAAACAGGCGTCGAACAGTAATAGAGAACTGGAATAGAAATGGCGGATGAAACCCTAAATAAAATTTGCTAGACTATGGCTTGAAACAGAAAGTAGAGACGGAAATGCTGCTTGAGGAGAGAGATTAAACGTAGGGCAGGAAGGGAGGCCAATGGGAGGATCCCATAAGAAAGAAAAGATCTGATGCAGATGAGATGAAAGTTGAAGTTGATGAATGAAAAGCATAGAGAAAATACCTCGAGGTAAGTTGAGAGGCTTGTGAACTACTTGCGGCGGCAGCTGGCGAGGATGGGAAGCGCAGACCCGAACGAGGAAGACGGCTTACGTTCTCATCAATCGCATGTATGCCCTAAATCAACCAATGCACACGATGGACAACTCAGAATTAGACTCGATTATTCAAAAACTCCAATTTTAAATTGGTTAAATATGAATATAATCGGACCTGAACATTTAGGTTCATCAGCAAATTAAATATTCGATATAAAATTTAAATATAATTTGTATCATAATATGATATATTATTTAAATAAAATTTAACTGGTTAAAATTGATTTAATTATAAATTTAATAATAATATATTATTATATCAATAATATATTTTTAAGATTAAGTTTAATTATATTTTTATTTTATTATTAATTATTAATTATTTGAAATTTAATATGATGGAATTCTAAAAGTGAAAATCTCTTTTGTTTATTCTATTTTATTATTTTTGGTCTATCATTGATTTTTATCAATTGTTTTTAACAATTGATGAATAATTTCACATTTTGAGTTAATTCGTAATATTAGTTCATTTAATTTTTTTTAGCTCTAATTTCAATATTTTTTTCTCTATATTAGAATTTATTCTTGTCAGAATATATCTATAATAGATACTAGATAACAACATGTAAGTTAGTTTATTTACTCATATCATATACAAGTTATATGATTTATTTAAATGTTTATTTATTTAGATTTATAAAATTTATATTTTTTTATTTGAAAATTTTGGTGCTTGCTTGAATTTCTTTTATTAGCTAGTTTAAATACTTGTTCGTTTGTCATAAACTAATCAGGTACAAATCAATTTCAAATATTAAAAATTTTAAACAAGTCTAAACTTGAATAATATGTCAAAGCTTAAGGCAAACTCAAGTCGAACATGAACAACTTATAATTTTATCAAGCCAGCTCCAAACTATGATATACTCAGCTCGTCTTAGCTCAGCTCTATTACAGCCCTAACCACATATTCTCTAATCATATATTCACATAGTACAAATTTTGAGGTTTCATACATACTATATAACATATAATTCATATATATTTACATACTTGGCATGCCAATATTTATTTCAATGCAACTTTAATGTTTAGATATTAAAAATAGGGGCATTTACAGGCATGCTACGAAATTCTTTATTATTTGCATATCTGACACTTAAAGTTGCCTTTTTACGTGCCTACACTTAAAATTAGGCAATATCTAAAAATACCACATTAAGCGATGTAACCCTAACCGAAACTCAGCTTCGTCATCGAGCTCGCTGGTCTTGATACACTCATGAATCCCTTCCTCGCCAAAAATAAGCTCAACGGTTTCCTATGTTTCTGAATCTTTGATGCAGCAGGCAACCAATTCTTGAGATTTTCAAAGCCTATGACAATTATTTCACCACACTGCTCCCGCTTAGCGTAACCAATTTGCAAAGGCTTCCATATGTCGTTCTCGGGAAAAACTTCTTTTATAGACAGATTCATGCAATGGAGTTGGTTTTGCTTACCTGCAAAGATCTCCGAGGAAGTACTCGGTGAGCTCAGAAACCTAACAAAGCTAAATTATCTCTTCTCGTGTTATTTCAATTGAAGAAATTTTTAAAAGCCTATTAATGAAAATTTTTTTAAAAGAAAGAAATTTATGAAGGTGAGAACTAGCTCAAATGGTTGGTTGCGGCTCTTTACCCTTTGAATCTTGTTGATGTCTTCTGATCCCACTTAAGAGAGGGTCCTTATGGAGCACAACCACTGGTCTGTGCTAGATGACCAATATATTTATCAATTAATGGGCTTCTCATTTTCAGTTCTCTGAGAATGCACAGAATGACTAGAGGTTGAGGAAAAATAGGCCATGGCCAAGGAGAGGATCAAGGCAGCCGAAGAATGGGCGATGACAAACAAAGCCAAGGAACTCCAGTAATTACAACAAAACTAAGTCATGTTGGAGAAGATAGCTATACTGAAGACTTCTAATGACTTTTTTGTTGAGCTCTCCTCCTACCCGCGTCAGGTAAAATTTCTTGCATTCAAGCTTAAAAAAAGGGTAGTCTATGGTGCCAACCAAATGGTGAAGACAAAATTTGTCTCCTTTTAGAGGACTGGCATAGATAAGTTTGCCACCGAACTTTTGAACTTGGAGGAGGCAAGGAAAGAAGAGAGCGGTGAAGATGATGAAGGGTAGTCAAATGTATGACTCATTTTTTACTTCATTTGTAACTTAAAAAGGTTCCTTCTTTTCTCTTTATTGAAAGCTTGCACATAAATGTTAGGAAATTATATAAATTTTTTAATCATGAATGAAAATAAAAGCTTTGAAGGATGAGGGCGTGAATGAGCAGAAATTGGTACCAACTAAAACCCAGCCCTTATGAATAATTCATCTAAAGCTATCTGAGATTCACATTTGTTAATGGGATCGTCTGCTATACTTCGATTGGATCACTTGGAGGACCGTTTACTATCCTTACTTGTGGGTAATTTGTGAGGAATAGAGAGGTCTTTTCATCTATTGCTGAAAGACCAGCGTTGGGAATGCTTCTGCGTAAGTGAAAGCGGAAGCATCAAAGATGCAAGATCAGATCATAGATTTGGAGGAAGACATTGTGGAGCTAAAGGATCATATTGCTTCATTGAAAAAACAAGTGGAGGTCAATTCATATGCGGCTCTCAGGATACACTGAGACCTGGTTGAAGTGAGAGCTAGTCTACGACTGAAACATCTTAATGATGATTCATTTGTTTTTTACGGGGATGTTTACTAGAAAGACTTTTCTGATCAGACTACATCACTCCAAAAGACATTATAAAAATTATCATGTTCTTTTTTAGTTGTGATTCATAATTATTTGTATTTTTATTATTTCTTGGCTAGTAAGCCTGACTAGATTTATAAAAAATGAGAGCATTTTTCTTTGTGTGCTTGTCATACCTTTGTTTTTTATTTGTTTTATTTTAAATACCTATGCCGAGCTTATGGCGAAGATGATTTGATTGGCCAAAAGCAATATGTTTTGGGTTGCTTTGCAAATTTTATTAGTAAATTGTTGTATGATTATAGAGGGATTATGATTTCTACATGTTCGAATCTTATACTTTCCATGTCTCGGTCATCAGTTAGGTCATCGCCTTGGACAGACCAAACCTTACGTCAAGTAAATTAAATGGATCTTGTTGCAGCCTTAGCGAAGGTAACCGTCAAGACTTATTGTAGGGGTGATTTGTATGATGTTCACATAGATCTTGTGACCAATGGGTAGAGAATCACTTCAAGAACTTGACCCATTTCAAGCCAGGAGTCAAAATTTTTATTGATGCATGAGCATTATGGGTCAGTTCTTATTTGATTTAGTAATCAGACATTTGTTCATTGTTGTTAGTTATTTTTAAATGTTTATTTGCTGATCGGACATTATCCTTCACTATCGATTTTTTCGCTTGAATGGAAATATTAACGATAGTTTGGTTCGGGTATCCTAAGTGTTAGTTGAATTTTGATTATCCATTGTATGAACTTCTTAGGTTCCTCGAGTGTTGGTCAAACCTGATATCTTATATAAAATTATAAAAATCTTACTTAATTATTTTATATAATTAATAATAAAATATAAGGGTTGGAACGATAATACAAAAAATTTCCTTAAGGGTAAAATGTCTTCAAGTCATCTCCTCTCCACCGCCGAGAAACTCATTTTCTTTTGTAGGTTTTTCGTTTATATGCTCCAACTCTAGTGGCAACCTATTTGTTGATAATTAATGACCATTCTATGTCTAATCGAGCTTTTATGTAATTTGTCTTCACACCATTGGGTTTTTTTTTTCAACATGAGGTCCTCGGAGTTGAAAGTATTCTCTATGATGTGTTTGTTCTAGTATTGAGTTGTCTATCTCTTCACATCTTCATGCTGAAGGGCTGAATCAGCTCGTTTCTCCTTAGCAAGATTGAGCATAAGTAGTATCCCCTCATTATTTATTTATTGTCACTTGGAAATCTACTTTATCGAACACTAAACCTATCACCATTCTTTGCCCACGATAGTTATATTTAACCGACAATATTACCTCCATCTAGTGTGATAACTTGAATGGAGTTTGTTCGATCACTGTGAAAAGTGTCGTTTGGATTGCCTAAAGAACAAATAAAAGAATCTCGACCTAATTCCCCTTAGCACCTTCAAATTTTTTGCAACATGCTTAGGACGAGCTTAGATGCTACTTCGGTTTGCCCATTTATTCAAGACTGATGAATGGACGTAAAATTCAAACTAATCCCCTGGCTTAAAAAAAAATCTTTTACCACATGGTTGAAAAATTGTGTTCCATTTTTTGTAATGTTTACAAGTGGTAGCCCATATTAACAAATCATATCAGTCGAGATGAAGTTTTGAATGAAATTTTTAGTGATTAAAGGATGTGTTTTAGTTTAAATCCACTTATAATGTAATATATATGAAAAAATAGAAATTTGCATTTGTCTTGTGATGGGGGAAAGGATCTGAGGATGTCAAGTCCCCAGATAATGAAAGGCCATGGGATGATGATGAGTTGTAGTTTGGCTGGTCCTGCAACGGCGCATATTTTTTATATTGCTCACATATTCTTTAGAATTCCTTAGCTTCTTTTAAAAGTGTCAACTAGAAATAAACTTATCATTGCACTCGGTGCGCCAAAATTTTTCTTCCAGAGTGATTCTTTCACTCCATCAAGTGTACCTCTAGGTGGACATCATTTGTCTCATCTTATTTTATATACCTCAAGTACAAAAATGTGATTGATCTTCAAAAAAGCTTTCCCTTTATTAAAATATATTTAACTATCTTAATTTTGTAGTGCTTTGGATAGTAATTTTATTTGAGACCATCTTGGTCTTAAGTTACAAGATGTAAGGATCCACCAAACTTTTTGGCCCTTCAATTTCCAACTCCCGTCTCTTTGGCTACCTTAATGGTCGACCAGACAAACTTTTAAGGAACCCCTTCCCCTAAGTGGATGCACTTAAATAGGAGGTCTTCCACTTGGTTGTTCACATGAGAGATGTGCTCAATCTTGAAACCTTGAACTTACCTATCTCTATTTTGATTTTGCTAAGGTATTTGGTCATCATTTTGTAAATAACATCAAATTATCCATTTACTTAATTCACCACAATATGTGAGTTGGATTTCACCAGGAAGTGTTGAGTGCCCATCTCGTAGGCAAATTTAGCCCACTCTGACTAGATGCTTCGTCAATGTATAGGACCTATGTATGGCAGTTGGTTTCTTTTTCTTCGCCTAGTTTGCTTTGCTTGGAAAAATTAGCTATTGCTTGTACTTTGATTGTGATCTGGAGCACATGAGAAAGGATAAATTCATTGAGTTCCACTGCTTATATAAGGAGTTGACTGGAGTACTTTGGCCTATTTGGGAAATATTTGAGCGGTTGGTCGGTGTTGATCATGACCAAATATGTTTGGTAATACGAGCAAAGCCTATGGATGGAAATAACAACTGAAAATGTTAAATTTTCTTGAACTGGATACCTGAACCTAACGTTTTAAATGGTTTGGCTAACTTATTAATATAAGAAATACTTCCCTAAATCTTTTCAAACTAAAAACTAGCTAATAACTTCATGTCCAACCCTTAAATATAAGGAGAGCTCTTCATTAGGGGCTCCAGAGGAGTGGTCGCGACACTAGGGAGTCTTTTAACTTTTTGAATGCTTGTTCTATGTATCTGACCAAATGAAGTTCTTTAATCAAATCAAGGTTTTGAAAAAAGGCAACACACTTGTCACCTAATTTTAAGATGAACTGATTTAGACTAGCGATTTGACTGATCAGTTTTTGAACTTTATTTGTATTTCACGGGGATAACATACTAATGGGTACTTTAACCTTATCTAGATTGGTCTTCATTTCCTACGGGGTTAGGAGGTAGCCTAAAAAGTTTTCTGTGGACACCCCAAAGTTAAACTTAAGTGGATTAAGCTTCATATTAAAATTTATGAGTGTTTCAAAATTTTCATTTAGATTGTTTATGTGCTGCTCTGGCTTTTTTCTTTTTACCAGCATATCCTCCACATACATTTCAATATTTTTTTCGTTTAGTTTTGCAAAGATTATATCCATCATTCACTTGTAGATAGTGCCAACATGTTTTAGTCAGAAGGACATGAAATTATAATAGTACACTCTCTTGCTAGTGATAAATGTGGTTTTCTTTTCTTTGACTGGGTACATTTTGATCTAGTGTCGAGGAAGTTCATTACAGAATGGCCGACCACAGCATTAATGAACGAATAGATCTGAGCTTAGGGATACCTATCTTTAGAACAGGCGAAGTTCAAGTTGGCAAAGTTTATGCACATCATCTAATTGTCATTTAACTTCAAGACCATGATAATGTTGGATACCCACATCGAATGTCGGACCTACTTGATGCATATGACATATAGTAGCTTCTAAGCCTCCTCTCATATTAGCTCAACCAAAGTGACTGTCGATGATACGTCCTTTTGCTTCATCGACTGTGCCACTGGATTAAATTTTTAGAGGTGGCATGCGACATTGATAACATCCATAACATCTCAGTGTATTCGGATGGCTAAAAACTTGGTGTGAAGTAAGTCAATCAATCATGTAAGTTTGCATGTTAAGTAATATGTCGTCTAAGAGTCTGCATATCGATGCTACTAGGATATCACCAAAATATTTCTAACATATATAGTTCTATTTTACTGAACTGCTAAATTTTGAAGTATTCAAAATTAAGAGATGAATCTCACAATTCTAAGAATGAATTAAATAACATATATAAGTGTTGAGTTTTTTAGAAATGTAAAATTCATACTCTTGTGACACAGGTCAAGTGATCTTTTGAAGTTTTTTTTCCTATGGAATCCACACTATTGTTAACAACCAGAAATACAAGTTCTCATCTTAAGATTATGCCTAAGTTAAACGAAGAATAAAAGTTTAGCTTAACCCTATGAAATTTCTCAGGATTCTTTAGATCCCTTATACAGGTTGCAAAATCTGAGCAGAACATGCTTATTCTACTAGGTTTTTGTTGTTAACTTACTTGTTCCACTATGCAATAGGTAGAAGTCATGGTTCACGAGAGATTTTTAACAATCTTATCTTATCCAATAAAAAGTAAATTACAATTATAAGGTAACACATCAGTATTAGAAATTTATGCATCAAAACGGCGCCAAGGGAAACAAAAAATTCATAGAATAAAAATCACAAGAAAACCACAAACCTTACATCAAAGAATTATGAAAGCGAGGCTACTTACAATTCATGAAATAAGAAAGCACCAATATTGTTATTGCATGAATAAAAAAATATGTAAAAGGTACAGAAAGCTCTCACCAAGCCAATCAGGTTTTGCAATACATTGTGTTTTTCTTCGTTCAATACAAGTTACTTGATGATCTTATCTCATGAAAATGCATTTATCTTTTCCCCTCACAACTCATCAAAACCTCATTAAACCACATGAAAAGAGAAAGAAAGAAAACAATATCCCAGAAGTTCTCTCCTTCAAGGACAAAGAAGAGAACTCTAGCATTTACATTCAACCCCTATAAAAGTCTGCTAGAGAGTCTCCACAAGTCTCTTCATATCTTTAATAAATTGCCCTAGCTTTCCTTTTTAACTCCTTGTCCAAAATAAAAAAGAAAATTCTTGCCAAAATGAGATCTTATTGTCCGGTAGAGTGGTCATGCTCATAATTGGCATGGTCACGCTAGTTTTGGCATGGTCATGCCTAGATCTGGCATGGTCATGCCCTGATCTAATGTGGTCAAGATATTCAGCATCATATCACACATTTTACCTTTGTTTAGCATGCTCAACACCTATAACTTGCAAATACCAAAGAGAATCTTCCACAACTACTTAATCATGATAAATGATGAGTAAAATATGGTATTTAATGTAGTGCAAATACACAATTTTTTCTCATTTTAATTCCCCCAAACTTTCATATTACTTGCCCTCAAGTAATCCATATTCAATAAAGATTAAAATGATGTTGGAGTTCTTACGTGCCTTCTTGATTCCTTAATTGAATTATATAAGTGTTATAAAGGATATGCAAATTTCAATTTGCGGTATGATTTTCATTAATTTTTAATAATCTAGTTCTTTAATTTTCTTCTTCCCAACCCCAAGGAAACCTCAAAATGCTTAATCTAGTGTAACTGAATTATTTTCATTTCTCAATGATAGTTTTAAATCAATTATGATTCAACTAGCCAACCTAACATTCCTCAACCTCTTTCTTGAATATAATATAAGAAGTTTGTAAGTCATATTACTTAAGAGACAACTAGAGACACCAACTTGTTATTTTTATGCTCACCTCAAGCTTCTTCTCAGGATGGTTGACCAATTGTTTTGATTATTTTTTTTTAAACAGAGCATTAACAATGCTTTGCTTTGCTTTTCATTTTCTTTTTATTTTCCATTCCATTGAGAATTACTATATCTGATAAAGTGCATTTCTTTTATTATTTTTGAATGCCTAATTGCCCCAAAATGATAATTCTCAATTCAATGCCTAATTGCCCCAAAATGATAATTCTCAATTCTTCTTAATGTTACTCTAAATTATTATAGTTCATTCAAATGGTCAAGAATCAATCAAATTGATTGAATTGAAACTTAAAAGGCTCAACACATCTTTGGTTGACTGCTAATATTTTAATTTTTACCTTTTTAATTATTTAGAGACAATTTAAGATTCAGGAGAAAGTTAAAATGTAGACTTAGTTACTGGTCATTAATTTTAATTCCTACTTATAAGGAATATACACATTTCAATTGAAGTAATTATATAATCAACTTAAATCATCAAGATTCCTAACAAGAGTCCCCACTTTACAGTGTAATCATCAGCTTAATTATGAGAATTTCTTTAAGGAATGTAAACATGCATAAATCCATAACATGGAGAATAACATGGAGAATGACCCTCCCCCAAACTTATTTTCTATTTTATGCATGCCATAGAAAGATTTCATGAAAAGAAAAGAGCATAAGATGTCATAACAAGGATTTGATACCAATTAATTCAACATCATAAGACTTCATAACATGGAGAATGACACATATAAACTAATAACTTGGGTATGAATTTCATGAAAACTCATAGACTCTTGCATGAATATTAAAATCATAACTCTAGAAAATAAATTCAAATGAAAGTACAAATCAAATTTAAAATAAAATATTAAAACTAATTTCAAAACAATTGTAAAAAGTAACAAAAACACTCAAACATTAGATAACACTTAGGTTGCCTCCCAAGGTAGCACTTGGTTTAATGTCCTTAACCTGACATAAGAGTCTTCCTCTAAGATCAAAATTCCAATTTAGTAATCCCAAATCAATCTCTCAATTTTTTGTTGGTTTTGGAGTTTTTATTAAACCCTCAAATTTTAGTATTTCTTGCAACTTCTCTCTCTTAGTTTGATAACAGTTTTCTGGAGGGTATGTAAGTGGTTTAATTAAATGATCATTTCTAAGGTTATTTTCTAAATCCAAAATTCTTCCATATATTTCTCATATTTGCATATATGTTTTTTTCTCACAAATTGTAAGAAGTGTCTCTCTAAATGGTAAATTAGTGTCTTCTAAATCATTGGTTGGATTCTCCCTAGCTTATTTAGGCTTAGGATCTAATTCTATAGTGTTATTCTCTTTCCTAAGGCTATTCGCCAACTCCTTCCTTTGGACTCCTCCTATGAGTAGTGCTACATGCTTAATCTTCTCTCTAATAATGTTAGGGGTTGCTTTGAAAATAAGAGTATATACTTCCTTAGTCATCCTCCAACCAAAATTATCCAACTTAACCAGCTCTTCAGGGACCAACTCTTCATTACCCCTAACATCCTTTGAGATTCTTGGCTAACTAACCACTCCATTTGATTTTCTAAATTTCTTAATGCTAGAGTTTGGTTTTGTAATTGATTTAGCAGATTTATTGTCAGTTCATTTAAAACCTCATTTTTTAAGAGCGGTAACACTCATGGTTATTCAAGATTGATTTGGGGCTCCACCACTGCTAACTTTTACACTTTGGTCATTGCGAGTCCGATTGAGGTTTTGGTAAGTTGACTAACTTTGGTTGTAGGTATTGCAATATGAGTCATCAGACCTAGTTCTTATGGCAGGGTGTTCAAAACTCATGTGACTGCTAGTGTTAATGTGTTGACATACTCCTGAAAATGTTTAATTTGGCTTTCCTGAAGGTTTTACATTGGGTGTTTAAGAAGTTATAAACTAATTTTCCTAGGGGTTTGTCAGTCTGAAGTGCAGAAACTTTTTTTTTTTTTGAAAAATAAGTGAATACAAGAACGAACAAAATAAAATAGAAAACCAAATAAAGATAAAAATAGCAAATTTTTAAAACTTAGACTTTAAGTATTTCAACTATAATTCTCTTAATGTTAAAAACATTTGATAATTGTCCCCAGAATGGCGTAAAAAATTTGATGGCCAAAAACTTATCGCAAAGTAAGACGGTCAATTACTCAAGTATAGGCGTCAAAATAATATGCAGTACAAAAGTCCACGCATCGATCATGTGAGGATAGTGCCCAAATATTTCTAACAAGCAAAGTTCTAGTTTATTGAACCACTAAATTTAGTTTAAAGTGTTCGAATTCAAGAGATGAATCTAACATGACTAAAAATGCAACAAACATAAATGATAGAAAGAAGTGTAAAGTTTTTCAGATATGTAAGATTCATGCTCTTGTGACACATGTCAAGTAATTTCTTGAAGTTTCCCTATGAAACCCATACTATTGTTGGCAACTAGGGATACAATTTTTCTTCTTAAGCTTAGGCCTAGGTCTGAAGAAGAATAAAAAATCCAAAAAGCTTAGGTTTGCTTAAACCTATGACATTTCCCAAGATTCCTTAGATCCTCTATTTAGGTTGCAAAATTTTAACAAAAAATGTCAATTCTACTAGATTTTGGCGGTTAACCTACTCGTTCTACTACACAACGGGTAGAATTCATACTTCACGAGAAATTTTTAACATTCTTATTGTGTCCGATAAAAAAGTAATTTACGATTAGAATGTTAGCACATCAACATCAGAAATTCATTCATTACAAAGTCGTCAAGGGAAACAAAAATCCATAGAATGAAAATCAGAAGAAAACCACATAAATTACATCACAGAAGTATGAAAGTGAGGTTACTTACAATTCATGAAAAAAGAATGCACCAATACTTGTTATTGTGCGAATAAGAAGAAGAATAGTGCAAGAGGTACAAAAAACTTTTGCCGAGTCAATCGGTCATTACAATACACCGTGATTTTCTCTATTTAAAACAAGTGCTTAATGATCTTATCTCAAACAAATGCACTCAACCTCTCCTCTCACAACTCATCAAAATCTTAACAAATCACATGAAAAGAGCAATAGAAAGAAAAATTATCCTAGAAGTTCTCTCCTTTAAGAAAGAAGAAGAGAAATCTAAATATTTACTAGAGAGCCTCTACAAGTCTCTTCATATTTTTAAGAAGTTACTCTAACTTCACATGTAAAGCCTTGACAAAAACCAACGTGAAAATACATTCCAAAACAAGTTCTGGCCGTCCGGTAGCGTGGTCACGCCCGAAACTGGCGTAGTTACGCCAGGTCTGGTGCGGTCATGCTCAAATTGGGCGCGGTCACACCCACATCTGGCGTTGCCAGTCGGCTCATCTAGTTTAGTTGTTGACCCTTAATAATAGATGGGGGAACTTCTGGGTGTCCCTAGTATGATTAGAAATATTAAGGGACTGGATCTTCTCTCAGGTCAACTTCTTTGTAGTGGTTGGCTCAGATATCTCTTTGTCTCGTTTCTGGTCGAACGATTCAAAATTAGATCACTTGGTCGTCCTTTTGTCCTCCTCTTGGCTTGATCAACTATGGCTTTATTGGTTTTGACTCAGATGACTGCACTTGGTCAGAAAAGCGGGTCCCACGTTCTTAGGTTGGTAGACCCTCTCTCGTCATATTATTCTCTTTTGAACCTTTAGATCTCCTCAAGATCATCGCTGACACATTTTTTATACATAACATTTGATTCCTAGTACATACCTAAAATCAACTCAAATTTGATTTTATGTAAAAACAATATATTATTTTCCTGAACATTTGAAATTAAAAGTTTCAATTGGACACCAAACTAATTTTCATTAAGGAACTTATCCCATAAAGATTTAAAGCATTCACCAAAATTCCATGTTATTATCTCCCAAAAATCTCTTTTTACTTTCCTTGAAAGATTCGCATATTCATAGCAACATAGAATATCCAATCTTCCGAAGCATAATTCTATACCGTCATCATGTATTTAACTTTGTAATTTGTGCCGCAACCATTAAGCTCTTACCTTACTTGCCGATTATCTAGTTACAACACTTTAGGTGAATTGATGAAAATTTAAATAGAAAGTATATATTTTTATTAGGGATATTCTTAGTCCACCTAAAAATAAAGCTGAAATGACAATAAAAATCATACAATGTAAGATAGATTTCTTTCTAGCTTTAGTATTTGATATGAGATTCATTAATGTTAGTAAAGTAACAAGTTTTTTTTTGATATATATATATATATGTATATATATATATATATTTGCTTTTTTCTTAAATTAAAATAATTATATTTTTAATGTGATGTCAAAGATTTCGATTGTATACACGTGAAAAATAAAATTTAAATGTTAGAAATGTAAATACATAAGAATTTGGTGGTATGTATGTAAATGTCCTCAATTTTTTTTAAAGTATAAAAGAAACAATAAATGAAATATATTTGATGATGAAATACATAAATACCATCATCAAATATATTTTATTTCACAATTAAAATATAAAAGGAAACCATAAATGAAATGGTAACAAGCAATTCTTTTATCTATTTGTTTGTTATGAAAAACTCTTGTAATAAATAAAATTTTTATTTTAGTCATCTAAGTAAATTCAAAATTCTTTTTCACATTTTTTATTTTATTTTTCATAAAAAAGTAAGTAATAGATTAACCTTGAAAAAATTACACATATGCACGCACATCTTTTAGCTATCTAATTACTTTGAAATTAAATTCAAACAAAGTAATTTTTTTTTTTATGTGATATGAAATTTATAGGCATTATAAATATAAAAGAAATAGTTTTAAATGGTACATCTATAATTACATAAAAATTATATGTTTTTAAAAATAATCACCATCATTAAATGTATTTTATTTCATAATCAAAATATAAAGGAAATCATAAATGAAATCGCAACAAATAATTCTTTTATATAATTAATATTTTATTTTACATAAAATGTAAGTATTAGAGTTTAGGGTTAAATATATAAATACATAAAAAATAGATGTTATGTATTAAAATGTCTAAAATAAAAAGTAGAAGCTCGTGGACGGCCCTGCAACTAGGAGTGTAAATGAATCGAACACGAACGAACAGAGCTTGCGTTCGTGTTCGGTTCGTTTGAAATTTAATTTGTTTGAAATAAGCTGGTGTTCGAAATTGTTCGTGAGGTTACTGTTCGTGTTCGTTTCTTAAAGAACGGGCCGCTGTTCGTAAACAACGAGCCAGTTTGGCATCCCTAATTTTAATATATATAAATAATATATTATATTAATTATATAACTTATATTACATAAATATATAATATCTATATTAGTATATTACTAATATAGTATATTAATATATTATTATTATTAATTTATTATATGTTATAATTTATAAAATTTAATTTTTAAAAATATCATAAATTTTTTTATATATAATTATTTTAAATTATTTTATATTTGAAAGAATAACGAAATATTTGGTTCGCCTAAATTTAAGTAACTGAACGGAGATATAATGTTCGTCTTCATCCTCCATGGAGACCTAAAATTCTATTTCTTCCCTCTTCCTCTACATAAAAATTAGCCGATGCTGGACAACCCTGTATTTCTCGCATTCAGATCGTCTCGTTCGTCGTCAATGAATGGTATTGGGATCAGTGCCGTCATCTTTGATCTGGATGGAACTCTTCTTGATACCGGTAAAAATCGACTGACTGAGCCATTTTTTTTCTTTTTTTGTTTTTCATTCTGTTCGTTTGATGTAAAAATGGGTTTGCTTGGTTCTGTTTCTCTTTCAAACGCTGCTATGTCATTTTGTTTTCTGATCCATATGGGTGATTGATTAAGTTTTTTGATTGAATAGGAACAGTCATAATCAGTTATTTGGTTGTTTGCTTAGTGGCAGTTTCTTCTCTTTTGTGCTTGCCATGCATGCTAAAAAGTAAACCTATTAGAGTTAATTTTAATTTTATTGATCGGAATTTGGAAATTGTCGATGTTATGTTTAGTAATGGGGATTAACCATTGTCACTTTGACACTATGTTATATGATAAATATAGAATTGATTTAATACGCTATGAATTCACTTCTTTCTAAATACGGGAATGCCATGCTTAAGATTGCTAGGAATTCGCTTCTTTCCAGATGCTTTCTCAATTTTTCTGTTCATTTATGACTGGATTGTCTTGATGAACTGAATTGGAATTGTGGACCATAATTTCCTCCTAACTAGATTTTTGAATGATATGGTTTTATCTTATCTTTTAATGCAAATCTTTTACCAATCCTTTTTTTTTTTTACCTATGGAAATATTTTAAAGTTTTTGTATGATTATAAAGACCTTAAAAGTGTTATTTATTGACTTTGAGTATTCATTTGAAATCTTTTATTTGCTTTGAGAGACTTTGTGATATCTCGTGGGATCTCGCTATAAATTTAGTCTGTAAATCCATTTTTTTGATTTCGATATAATATATTCTTTGAAGGATTTGGCATGCCTCAACCACAAACAATTAAAGAGAAGATTGTGGAAAAAATGACAGTTAAAAAGTGGGTTGTCAGAAAATACGTTAAAATTTCAAAAATACCTCTAGTAAAATAACCATTAAATATTGTATACATATTGGCGTGCTGCTCTTAAACCCCCAGAGGAGGTTCCATAGGGCCAAAATTAAGTCAATTAATGACTAAGTATATATAACCTATTTTTTTTTTATATTACAAAAAATTAGGTTAAAAAATTAATCGGTGTATCTCATCATGTCATGCAATCAATGTGCATTGTGTTTACATGTTCATTTTGGTCATATTGATCAAATGGTCTTATGAACCTGAACCTTGTTTATCCAAATTACTAGCTATTCACATCGGAATACTTGTTTCTTGCTAAAATAACTTTTCAGGGTTTTCTGTCATTTGGAACTCGTCGAGAGAATTAATTCCTTGAAATGCATCAAGGGAGCTTCTCTTTACACAACTTATCCTCACTGTGAACTCATTCTTACAAGAAATTAATCTTCACACAGTACGTATCTTCTTTGGGAACTCCTCATATAAAACTCTTCCTTACTAAGAACTTTACCTCGTGAAAGCTCATCCTCTCTAGGAACTTATACTCACCTCGAGCTTGTTCTTACTAGAAACTTGCACAAAATTCAATCATTCACTTGGATAATTGACGACCAACTATATTTGCCCACTTCACATTAAACTTTGGGACTATTTGGTCTGCTAAAAAAGGAGTTCATTGCATTCTTTTTGCATGAGAATCTAAGTGTTTCAAAAGAATTTCAAATGCAGTGTAAATTAATAATGCATTTGAATTTTTTTTATTCATTTTCTATGTACATGAAGTTTATTGGATTTTGGGTGAATTCCAAATAAACAACTTTATGTCAATTTTTGCTGCAACTGTTGCATCGTTGTCAACCCCATCGACAACCCTCTAGCTATTGACGCCACTGTCGTAGCTACTACCTAAGCCACCCACCACCACCGATCATTGTTGTTGCCACAATTCGCTCTCCACCAACTGTCTGCCTACCCTTATATATATATTTTTGTTTTACTTCAACCATATATATATATATACTACATTCATTTTAAACCGAACTGAATAATTCCAAAGTATTTCAAATACGATACATTACTTCTACACTGTATTCCTTTTATGCTGCATTACTTTTTTAACAAAACAAACAACCTTTTTTTGTAAATTTTACTTTATAATTTACTTCATTTATTGAAATATGAAATTTTTTTTATTTATTACACTAAACTTTTGGTTAAACCTACAAATAAATTGTAAAAAAATAAATATAAGAGAGTCAATCACATTCTATTACATCTTAATACATTTTTATTAATTAGGTCACATCAGGTTGTATTCCAATAATAGTCTAATGAGGTTCTCTGAGCTTCTCTTTCTAATTTTTATTTTTTATCTCATCTTTTTGTTAAGCTTGTTCTATGCTTTTAAGTAATGTTCTTGTGAGCCCCATGAGTCATATGTTGTGCTATTTTTTGATTTTGATGATGACAAATCAATTGGTAGATTTTGTGGATGAAGGTGCATAATGATATTTCATCATACTTTATAACAAAAGTTATTGCAAGTTAATCTCAAAAAAGATATAAAAATTTAGAGCATGATATTAATTTATCCCTTAAATATACAACAAAAACCACAACAAGCCTTTATCCCACTAAGCAGGTCGGCTACTTGAATCATTTTTCTCCATTGAGTCATATTTTAATTTAATTCGAATAGATTAAGATCATTTTTTATACATTAAGCCCAAGTTTTTTTAGGTCTGTCTCTGCATTTTTTAACATAAGTTGAATCTAAAACATCTACTCTTCTAATCAGATCATCAGATGGTCGACGTTTAGTATGACCAGACCATTTAAGACGACTATCTGTAATGTTGTCTGCCACTGGAGCTACACCAACCCTATCATGGATATATTCATTTCACATTTTTTCTCTAAGTGTCGTCACTCATCCGCCTAAGCATTCTAATCTCAGCAACATTTAACTTTGTTTTATGTTTCTCTTTTGAAGGCCAACATTCTGTGCCATAAAGCATCGCAGGTCTCTCCACCGTCTTATAAAATTTTCATGTAAGTTTAAGCGGTACTTTTGGTGGCTCTAGGGTTCACCTCCACCACCGGCCAGGGTGGCAGGGGAAGCCTTGCGTGGTCACCATCTTACCAAGGGAGCTCAGGGGTGGAGAGTAGTGAAGCCAATTGGGATGTAACATGGGTAGATGTGTTTGATTTAAGTGGAAAGGTCTTGAATTGATTTTGGGAGAGCTTGGGTTTGTGTCATGTATGTGGGTTAAGCTCACCTCTCAAAGTGGTTATGGCTAGTGATGATCCACTAAATTAGTGTGGTCAAGTCGCCATCCAAGAGATTAAAATTTAATCATGGGTTAGATTGAAGCTTGAGGAGGGTTAAGCATATTGGGGAAAAACTGAAACACTTCCCTCCTTTTGCCACTTAGGGAATGGTGGCTCACATGAGGCTCACACATGGCTTCCATTTGGCTTGCGTAAAACCATGTGGCTTGCCTGTGGCTCATGCATGGCCTTCATGTCTTGCATTAAAGAGAAGTGGAGGAAAATTTCATAAATTCCAAATAGGGTTAGTTAACCATGGGATCTTAGACTTTATGTGGTGATTAAATTTGATCATAGGTGGCTGAAATTTGTCAAGTGAGCTTGGATTTAAAAGGATTGAGAAGTTGGCTTGAGTTGTCGGCTTTTACTTTTAAGTTGGTGGGCTTGGTTTTGGAGATAGATTTTAATGAAAATTTAAATCAATCATGGCCTTGATGAAGTTTAGAAATTATCGTGATGAGATTTAAGACATGAGCTAGGTGAAATTAGACTTGGCATATGGGTTCAATTTTGATGGATTTTAGGCTTGGGGTGAAATTTGATATGAGGTTGATGGGTTTAAATGGTGATGTGCATTGGTGTAAGAGTGTGTATGTGATGAACATGTAAGGTAGTGGTGAATGTGAATTGTAGTGGTGTACGATTATGGTGGTGTGTATAAATGTGTATGTAAGGTTAAGTGAGTGATGTGTAGGGGGAGGTATGGGGGTGATGTGGATTGTAGTGATGTATAGATTGTGTATGTGGTGTTTGTGAATGTGTATGTAAATATGTATGTAATGTGAGGTGGGTGTTCAAGTCATAAAGAGCTCCCCTAAAGTTTGTGATCCTATAGGAACTCACTTTTAAGCCTGCAAATGTCGGTCTTAGTCATCCCAACCAAGAGCTGAGGACTTGGGACCACCCAAGTGAGTCTTTACAAAAAGAGTCATGAAGTGTCTTTAGTTTCTAAAGGAGGTGGGTCCCATTTATATTCTTCTAGGATAGTCAATAAGAACGTCATATGACTAGATCCTGAACACTAGGAAAACAATTCAGACCTCACCAAAAAACAAGATCAATAGGCCTCCGTGTACTCAAAGCGTTGTCTATCCAGCTGTACAGATCCAAGACTGTCTTGGTACTTAGAGTCTCCTCTTTCTTCAAGGTCCTAGATTGTACTTCGGTCGTTGGGCACCAATCCATGCTCTAGGTGGTTCAATTCTAGAGGGGTTCAATCCATTTCTCATGCTACGACTTCTCTGATGGCGCCCATTATATGGCTCATCATTTTTTCCCTTAACTTCTGAATTTGTTGCTGCACAAATTCCAAGAGTGCACTCCATCTTCCTTTTGTCTCTCTCGTGAGCTTCTTCTCCTAGTGGTGCTTCTTTTTTTATTCTTGGCATGTTTCACGCTCACCATATCTTTTAGGATGTTGAATTTAAAATTATCCACTGAGGCACACCCAAAGAATTGAACGTATGATAAAAGAGAGAAGAGAGAGAGAGAGAGAGAGAGAGAGAGTAGAGTGGAATTGAGACTATATTAGCCTAAACGATTCATTAGCTTTTACTGTAGAAATAACCCCTTATTTGCAGGTAAATGGGGTATAAATTATACAATTAGTTGCTTGTCTCTATTTGAATTAGGATGCCACGTGGTATTTTGGTTGTAAAAAAATACATTAATAAATAAATAAATGAAAAGTCTTTGGTTTGGCTGCCTCATCATTCAGGCACACATAAGGTCGGTGTTTCTTCAGTCGGCCAAGTTCATTTGATCAATTCAGATGACTCAAGGTAGATGATGGACTCTCGTGTGTTGGTCAGCTGATCGACCCCTTGGAGGACAGTCGGTCGGCTTGGCTAATGACATGCGGTTGACTTAGCTAAAGATAGGCGGTCGGCATATGATGGTCGTTGGGTTGTAAGACTTTGTTTAGCCTACTCCTTTGGTTTGATTGATAGTTGTTGAACCTTTAAGTAAAACTCTCATTGCCAAAACGAGGCTAAGTTGCAGGCTGATGGTACATTATCGTAATCCGATAGATAGCCCACCCCTTTAAGAGGAGAACTATTGGAGGATTTATGTGGGTGTCATACTGGTACCTGAATAATCTTGGTAGACTCGTGTTATTTTGGGAAGTGACCGATCTCTTTCTTTGATTAGGTAGGTCCTGATCTTTGACTTGAAGGACATTCATATGGTAGGCTTTAGACACGAGGCTATGGTTAGCCACTGGATCACTTGAGCTAACATTGATGTGACTTCTAACCTCTTGCCAGCCATCTTTGACCGCTTTGGTTTCTTAGTCCATAGGATCTCCTCAACATTAGTGCTGACATATTTTATGTACATTATAGATTTCATATTTTTATATCAATAAATTGTAATAAAAATATTTTTAAAATTGTAATACAAATTGATGGAACTCCAGAAATACCCCATTTTATGCCTTCCATTTAAAAAATTCTGACTTCACCATTCATACTATCTAATTTTTTTTCATTAATACATCATTTTGACAAAAGGTAGAAGCAGAATGAAGATCATACAATCATAATCGCTCATTATAAAAGAAAAATTCTAAGAAATACTTTAGAAACTAACTTTTCCACCTTCAACAATTTACAGAATGCCTGGAGGCAGAGCCTTCGAATTGGCAATTACTTCCCCACGCACAGCAAACGAGGAAATATCCTTTATGTACATGTCTTGAGCCTTCGGAAGGAATGAAGGAGCAGAGACCGAGTTCTTCTTCCTTAATCTCTCAACATTCAATTCCATGGGAATTGGAACTCTCTCAACTATTTGCTTTCGAAGTATGTCGTGTAATCTCCTGAAGAGCTTCTGCTTCACTGTATCAAACGCCCTATCAAGATTATCAATCTGCAGTCATATTCCACTTCGTTATACACATTATTTTCTTTAACTAATACAAAAATTTTTATTTATATATGAAAAACACAGTCTATAATTTTCAATTTTATGTTCTGCAACATACTTGTTCTGTAGCATTAACGTTGTACATGAAGAGCCCGTAGTACAAATCGAAGCTGTCGCTGACCGTATTCTCAGTCTGACATACGAAATAAACATCATAAATTAATTAATGAATCTGTAATTACATATATAATAATTTAAAGGTTATTTATAATGAATCCCAGAGATGCTTACTAGCTTCAAGAGGGTCTCATATCCTTTGGTGTTTATAGGCGTGGACTCCAAGTTTAATTGAGATAGGATTCTGCGTTGACCAATAAGTAAAGGGTAAACGGCTAAATTTTATAAATTTATTAACTTATCAAACAACTATAGAATTGGACCAATAAATAAAGGGTACTACAATGTTCTAGAGAACTGACTTACCTTCCAATGGTATGAGTTATGAACTGGCTACCCGCAGCATGTCGGTCATGTTCCTCACATGACATTTCTACCATTCTACAGCCCTGTACAAAATATACAGCTCTACTCTTATTGCTCCCCACAACAAAAAAAGTATATATATACCTATATATCTATATCTATTTATATTTAAAAGCAATGGCCGGAGGCTATTAGATGAGTCCTGACCATCCTAGGTGTGCTAAATATTCGAATGCCACACCATACACACAGGGGGATTCGAACCCGTGACCTAAAGGAATTTACGACCTTCAGAGAGACTGCTCGAACAATAGGCCAAGGTACCCGCACACATACATACATACATACATACATACATATATACATACATACATACATATATATATATATATATATATACATACATACATACATACATACATATATTATATTCATAACACTCAAATAATACTAACCTCATGCTCGAAGATGCTTAAGAACCGTTGGCAGTTTAAGGTCTGCAAGCTATCACGGATGACACGAACCCGGTCGAACACAAATGGCAGTCCGGCCCAACCATCTTTGCCGCTCTCTGGACCAAACATGGGATGAGTGCATACTATACCAAACTCTGGAGGAAGAACCTTTGTAGAATTAAAAAAAAAAATGTCAGCTATATTAATTAGTGATTAATTTTCATTAATAAGCAATTATAAGTGTTTATACGTGCCTCAAGGAAGAGATTTTTAGGGAACTGCTTTACTGATAAAACATCGACAAATATTGTATCTGGTTTAAGCTTATGAAAGGGAATTGTGCGGACGATTTTCTCTGTGGATAGGATTGAGCTGCATATTAACATGATATCTGGCTTTTCCTCACACATACCATCCATGCTCCTGAAATATGTTATTAAACATGAATCACTGATACAATTTAATTAAAATGGGAAATTTACATGCATACCACTCAATTCCAATGTATTCTGCTTTATTTTTTCGCTTATACTACCTAAATCTTTCATATCACAACGAAAACATTATTATTTTCACTTTTAATAACAGAGTTATATCTTTCCATGCATGTGTAAAATAATATGTATGTAACAATTGAAGTTTAGCTGTTAGAAATGTAAAAACATAAGAATTATGTGGTATGTAAGCAAATCATCCAAACAGGTTATGAAGTGATTTGACTTTGTAGAAATAAATTGTATCGAAGCACGGGATACCGGTCAAATTTTCTATGGAAAGTTGAACAACTCTACTCAAAACAAGCATATTAAAAACTGCAACTTTGAAAAGTTTCTTTCAGAGCTTTACGCGGAAAATGGTCGTTGATTATGTTTACTGCAGTATATTTTATAAGAAAGTAAAGGAAATATTTGTCGGGTAATTGTTTATGAAAAAGAAAATTACATGCATATCACACAGTTATTATTTATTTTTTTATAGATTTAGCAACTAAACTTTTTCTTTTTATATTTTTATATTTATGCCATTTCATTTATTTTTAAAAAGGTGCATTTTTTTTTTATAAAAAAGGTATTTTGATTGTTTATACCTGAAAAAGTGGATTCCATTCAGCTTGCAGTAATCGGTGTAGTCGGATCTTGAAGTGGCCAAGACTTGATGGCCTTGCCGCTTCAGACCCTGAGCTATAAACTGTCCGAAATTTCCCAAACCAACGATTCCGATTCTCAAAGGAGCTTCTTTTTCATCCATATTCATCAATGGTGATTCCAGATTTACAGCGCATTTGGTCCTGTTCATGAAACTTCTCTGAAGAGCAAGACTTTGGCGGTGAAAACCCAATTTGGCTGCTGTGGTTTGCTGAATTTTTTTCAGTGAAGGAGAGGAGTAATGGCGTTGCTTATGCTGGGAAGGGAAGTTTTCTGTGTCTTTAGAGGTTTGGAGGCTGGTTTTGGTCTGAAAGATATGGAGAAATGAAGAAGAAGTAGAAGCCATTGATTCTTCTGAGTTTTAACAAGGAAGAAAGGCCGAGATGTTTTTTTTTTTTAATTTAAAAGCAGGGGCATTCTGATTTCATTTATTTAGCCTTGATATGAAGTTGTTGGAGGAGCAGAGGAGGACAAAAGCCACGTTTTTGTTCTTGGATTGCTGTTTGGTTGGTGAAAAAGTTGTTCGATTTGACCAAAACACGTATTTTGAACTGCAGAGTATTCATTTAAACTCGGGAATGAATGATATTATTTTGCATAATGTTTAAAAAATTTCGAGGAGAAATCAAACTCTATTTTGAATATTAGTCCTACTAAGATTCTGATAAAATTAGGGCTGTAAACGAGCCGAGCTTGAGCGAGCTCAGGCATGGCTCGTGTTCGGCTCCTTCGAAATTGCTCGTGTTCGAAATCGGCTCGTGAACAGTATATTCATGTTCGGCTCGAAATTGGCTCGTTAAACTAAAATTGAGAAAAATAGATGTAAAGTGTGTGATTCGAACCTGGATCAAATATATACAGAAGAAGACACTAACCACATTGCCACATGAGGTGTTATGATTTAAATTTAGACATAAATATATATAATATATTATTAAATAAATAATATATGTAATATATTGTTATATAAAAAATTATATAATTTTTTTTCGAGTCATTTTGAGCCGAACACTAACGAACAAACTGTGATTCGTGTTCGGCTCGTTTACATTTCGTGCGTAAGTCTATCATAAAAATTTGAACACGATTAGATGGAGCAGAGGAGTAACATTTGAAGTCTATCATAGAATTTGAACACGATTAGACACTGACAGACCGTATTTTAGCAGCTATATCAGAGTGCAATTATAATACACATAAGAAAATAAATTATAATATAAAGTAGAATAATATCTAAACAATATGACTCAACAGTTATGATATAAGAGTTTATATGGTGAGCCATTACATCACATTTAAAATATAATGAAACACAATATCAATCATCATATTTTTGGTATTCTTTGTGATCAACAATAATCAAAGAGATATACCAAATGGTGATAAAATAATAAAGTTGATAACAAAAATAATTCATCTGAATTTGTCTAGGATTAAATTTATCTTCAAATCTTTATTTCAGTTAAACTCTTTTATTTGATATATGTAATTATCTTTAAAAAGTAAATTTAAAAATTATATTGAAACTAATTCCTTTAAGAGATGACACTAATATAATTTACATGATGAGAGTGAATGTGCAAGTTTTTGAAGAATATTAGGATTCTAGTCATTCTTAAAAAAAAAAAAAAAAATTATTGGGGAGTTTTGATTACAAGCTTATTGACAAATGGCCCATAATTGTATTAATATTTAATAGTGATTGACATTATTTTTAATAAGGTTGATAAATATCTTTATGGCCTCTCCTTAGCATTTAGGATTCACACCTAGACCTAGAGCTTATTCTTAGTAAGGCCTAGGTGGTTTCCAGTAGATCCAATGAATGTTAACTGTACAACAAATCCAATGTCAAATCTTCCTATTATTATGTTGTCGGCACAATTTTAGGGGGATCGTCCTGTGGAAGCTGTCGGTCGCCAGCATCGGAATCCCGTCGTCCGCATTGGAGGGACATTTAATATATATATATTACCTCAAACTATGTATCTATCCCGAATGATAAACACAAGACTTGAGGGTGAAGCTCAATCAAATAACCTAAGAAATATATGATACCCGTTTGGTATGCGAAACAAAACCATTTTAAGTTGACTGACAAGTTGCCCTATTTAATACGAAAAATTAAATAAGGTTTATATTAAGCTGGGTTCTTGAAATTTTCCTATAAAGACAAGCCCATATAGTAATTACATCTTACATAATCGAAGTCACCTAAGAAAAATCTCGATAAAAATGAGGGGAAATTGTCTTCAAGAATTTCAAAGGATAAAACTTTCAAAGAGATCAGACAAGAAGGTGTGAAAGGGGAATGACTCAAATTTGGAACATTTATTTTTAGAATCCAAAGGAAGAAGGACTAGAGGATGCCGCAGATTCTGAGGAGAACCTCAGTGACTTCTCAAGCTATAATACTGTTTGGCTTCAATTTAGAGGAGAAATATTTAAGTGTTTCATTCTGTCAATTTTATTAATTAGGGCTTACATTCGTGTGAAACAATCACACAAATAGCCTAGAAGATGTGAGGATTTAGGTCGTGACGAACGACAACCTCAAAATCCTAAAACAAGTTAGGGCTTATATTGTATAGCAGGGCTATACAAATGCCTAAAAGAAAGTTGAGGATTTATGTTGCACTATGCGAACAACCTCAAAATCCTATGGCTTGTTGTTTAATTCTAAGGATTGATTTAGCTGATGTAGACATATTTTGCTGTTGAAGATGGCTGTGCTGCCCATAATGCTAGCTCCAAGCTCATTGTCGTAGCAAATTTAAGTTTTCTAATGTGTTGTCTTAATTTCAAATCAAATGTTTCCTAAGATCATGGCTATTTAAGTATTATGGGGGATATTAAAGTTGATTAGAGCGACACCGGTTAGGATCCTACGGTTCCCTCATTCTGGCACCACTATTTTTCTTCGGATGCACTTAGTCCAAATGAATTTACTAAACTCAATTTAATGAGCTCCATATTTTCATTTAGACCATGGGAAATCTCGTTAGCCACCGTGGGTTTCCTCCTTCTAGGGATTCCCGATCATCTGATAGAGACATTTTAAATTAGTTGCAATTTTTGTTTTGTTTTATTTGTGATTAAATTTTGAGTTGTCTTATATTTTGACTGTTGTGGCCGTGTATTTTGTCTTGTTTTGATTTCTTAATTTTTTTTTCAGTTTTGTGGCTATCATAAAAGTTTCAGTTTTGACATGTAGGGTGGCCTTGTTGTTTAACATACAAATTTATGAGCAGGAAACATGAGGTGCAGATAAAAGTAAATTGCAATGCAATAACATAAAAACATACCTGTCGATTCTTCTCATTCCTCCATCTGAAAGGTCAATATTTGCAAAGCATATGTATAATTTCACAGGAAAAGCTGGGAACACAGGTTCGAGGTGTGCCTACTGGGTCCTATGTCATACTTTGGTAGGTCTAATTTGTTCATATCTGGGGATGATTCCATTAAGCAAATCATAATAAGTCCAAGTGTCCTCCTAGATTCCCAAAGGATCGTGAAGAGTCCTGAGTAATACCCTAGACATTTCACAGTCCCTTGATTCGTCTCGAGTTCATTTTGGTCTTATTATGTTTGCTATGTGGTTCTCCTAGTTCATACCCTTACGCTCAATGAACTTTAATGTTTTGATTATCACTTTAAGATAGATAATTATCACATGATGTTTCACTTATGAATTATACGGGTGAAGGCCCTTAGGGGGAAATTGGCTTAATTAAGTAACTTGGTCGGTTTGATTTTAAAGATGGGCTTGTAGTGTTTTGAAAAAAATTCAAATTATTTATAGGTCATCTTCTAATCCTCATTATACAAGACTTTGATCAAACCTAATTTATTACTAAGCCCTTAAAACTTAATAGGTAGATTTGTAATTTTTAGAAAAAAATTGAATATATATTCTTTCAATCCTTATCATATGTCATAAATTATCTTAAAACTATTAGTTGGGGTTTCAAGTTAGTGGGTTATGATCTTTCAAAGTCAAATCTCTCACCTTAATATCTTCTTATTTAATTATTCTTTCAAATTTCATTAATTTGAAAAATTACAAATTTATCTTTAATGAGACCAAAGTGAGATTGGTTGCTACCATTTATCCCTTTAATATTTAAATGATCAAACATATCAATTAAGATCATTTATTACCCATTTTCCCTTTGGTTAAACCTAAATATTAATTAAGGCCTAAATTTCAAAATTACTCCTTTACCCTTAGGGCCTCAACACCTCATAATTCACTAAATCAAACTCAAATGACTTTAAAATTTTTATGTTACCTCACTCATGTGTTAAATAAAATATCATAGGAGAAAATGTAATTTTTCTGAAATTATTTAATTTTATAATTATTTTTAATATTTAAATGATCAAACATATCAATTAAGATCATTTATTACCCATTTTCCCTTTGGTTAAACCTAAATATTAATTAAGGCCTAAATTTCAAAATTACTCCTTTACCCTTAGGGCCTCAACACCTCATAATTCACTAAATCAAACTCAAATGACTTTAAAATTTTTATGTTACCTCACTCATGTGTTAAATAAAATATCATAGGAGAAAATGTAATTTTTCTGAAATTATTTAATTTTATAATTATTTTTAATTCAAAAATTGGGGTTTTCAATGGAAATTTAATAACTCAACCAAAACAAAGCTTCTGTCCTTAAGAAAATTATTAGAGGTTTACCTAGGTCAGAGGACCACTTGGACCAATTTTCATAATTTTTAGAGTTTAATTTAATTATTAGAATTATTTGTTTGTTTTGAGTATTAATTAAATATAAAATATTATTTAAATGGAAAATTGAGTTTTATATTTTTCTTAAATCTCTTTGAGTTTAGGAAACCCAAAAAAACCCAAAAAAAAAATTTATATTTTGTGATTTATATTTTAATTATTAGAATTATTTTAGTGGGAAATTGAAGAAAATTAATTTTAAGCTTTCAATGATTAATATCTTGAGTTAGAAAATTAGGAAAATTATTTAATTTGTCCCAAGTTATTAGGAAGCCAAATGTGACATTTTTTGTGTTTTTTCAATTTTACAATTTTTATGATTTTAAAATTAAGTTTTAATAATTTAAATGCTTAAAAATAGCTTAAAAAATGAAGTATTTAGTTTAATTACACTTTTATTTTTCTAAGGTTCCCCTGGTCATAAGGAGCTCTCAAAACCAATTTGGTGATTTTTTGAGTTGTATTTTAATTATTATAATTATTTTAGTGTTAAAAATGTAATTTCACTTAATTAATCCATTTTAGTGGTCAAATTAACTCCAATTGACTTAAAATTTTTATGGGGAACTCCTCTAATATTAAATTATAGTAAAGAATGATTTTTATGTCATTTACATTTATATTTACTCCAATTTAATTTTATTTCATTTTTAGGGGTTGGTGACAATTAGGATTATTTTTAATGGGTTAAACAAAGTTTATATTTTTCATAGGGTCCTCTAATCACAAAGAACCTACCAAAATAAATTTTGTATTTTTCTGATGAATATTTTAATTATTATAATTTTTATACCAAAATAGGGGCCATTAACTTGAAAATTAGAGATCTTTAGTTAGAGATGCCCCATGACTTTGGAAAAATCAGGGGAGATACCCAACAATAAGAAGCCCAACAATAGAAACATCAAAAGCCCGATAGTCCCATGCCATGGTGAAATGTCTATGCAAATGGAGAATCCAAATAAGAAAATCACTGTTTAATTAATTAAAAATCATTTATTCATCAAACAAATATGAAACCATTTCCACATTGTTCTCCTATGTTCACTAAGCAAGAGGGTATTTTTATTTTATTTTCATAATTTTTCTACACCAAGATATAGATTTTTAAAGTTTTGGCCATTAAATAAATAAAGAAAATCCCTATTTTCTAATTAAACCATGCGACGCCCCATCATCCTTGGCGTCTCCGAAGCCTCCATGCGGCGTCTCCTGGTTCGGCTCAGCCATCCAAGTCAGCGCTGACTTGGACAGCTGTTCAGGTACCCAGGCTCCATTCGGCTCGATCTCATCCGTCCACCAATACACGTGGAAACAGACAACATACGTTCATCGTCCCTAAATGCCTAGTCTTAGAACAGTCCGACTTCAAACCTTAATATCTCTCTCGATACTCAACCAAATTAAGTGAGGTTTGTTCCTATCGGCTCGTCTAGACTAGAAGAACATATTGATACGGTTAATCAAGCCTTAAATGAAGTCTATGAGCATAAATAATTAAAATAGGCTCGGTTCAAGGAGAGAGTTCAATACATTTGCCCAAAAGTTGTGGCCTAGATTGGGTGCTTCCAAAAGCTTGAGTTGAGTCCAGAGTGCTCCTAGATGAAACCTTAGGCTGTAGTGAATTGCCTAGGTACAATTTTGACAAAGGTCGATTTGGGGTGTTAATCAAAGTCTACCCTAGGGTGGTCTGGTGATGTGGCTTTTGTGGGGGATCTTCTTCTCTCACTCAGGGGATGGTGTGGGTGCAATTAATTTAAATTTTATGAAATCCAGAGGGGATGTCATGTTTCAGGCTTAATTTTGAGCTCCAAAATTGAACTTAGACAGTCGGTTTGAGGGCTTGAGGAAGGTTGGGTTGAACTCAAGAGGTCTTGAAGAAGCTCTGGGAACAATTTGACAGAGTCTCTCCAAGGAATTTCAAGCTCTACTCCCATGGCCATGGAGGGTGAGTTAAAATAGAGGGGGCCATGGCGGCTCTCAGGCCAAGCTTAGGTGGCTGGGGTGTTATTTAGGTGAAGGGCAAACATGCTCCAATGTCCATTTGGGTTGGTGCCACTTGGATGGGTTCAATTTTTGGTTTTGAACATATGGGCTCTCTTGTCCATGGTGTTCTCCAACATCTTAGGTGGCCTACTGGCCAGGGTCAGGTCACCATTTGGTCAGGGGGCTCAGGGCTTGGTTTTGGTGAAGTCAATTGGGGTTGTTCATGTGTAAAGGTTTTGGATTGAAGAGGAATGGGGGAGAGGTCATTTTGGTTCAATTTGGGTTAAAACATGATTTGGGGTTGGTTTCTCCCACCAACGAAGGTTTGGGCTGAATATGATATCATTTGGCTCAGCTTAATTAGTGAGGAGTCACCATCTAAGGGATTTGACTAAACATGAATTAGAGTGTACCATGGGAGTGATTAAAGAGAATCTTAAGGGAGCTTGAAAATGGTTTTTCCTCTTGCCATCAATATCTTGGTGAGGTGGAAAAGGCTCATATGACTCACCTATGGCTGGGGATGGCTTCATGGCTTGTCCTTGGCTTGACCAACTTGCATGAGAAATGATTTTTTGAATTATGGGTAATTTATAAATGGTGTTTTCATGATTACAAATGTGGAAGGGGATAAATTTACAAATACCATGGTGTATGGTTTGATTTAATTGGATGATGAAATGATTTTGTCATGTGGGCTTTTGATTTCAAGGAATTAAAAGTTGGGCTTAATTTTGATGGGTTGATGGGCTTTTGGAAATGGGCTTTTGGAAATGGTATAGTAGGCTTGAGTTTGGGTTGAATTGGATTAAATTTTGTGCCAACCCATTATTTAATTTGGTATAGTAAGATGTCATGAAGATTTTGGAAATGATTTCAAATGATTTTGAATTGAATTAGAAGGCCAATTTGGGGGATTTGGACATATGACAAAAATTGGGATTTTTTGATTTGGGTGAAATTGAGCTTGCAGTTGGGTCAAATTGGGTTTATATTTGGTTTCAATTGGTATTAAGAATGTTGAATTTTGGTTTGGAATTGAGATTGGGCAAGATTGGGGTCAATTGGGTTAAGATTGAGGCTAATTTGGGGAAATTGGGCTTTTAAGGGCAATTTGGGGCTTTTGGTCAACTTGGGTCAATTTGATCAACTTGAGTCAATGTGATGGTTCAAAATTAAAATTGGTAATATTTGGGATGATTTTGGAGTTTCTAGGAGTTTTTGGAATTTTTAGAATTTTTGGGTCATGAGGGGAATTTTGGTAATTTTTGACAATTTTGGGGGTAATTTGGGAATTTGGTGATTTTTGTGAATTTTGGTCAATTTAGGTAGTATTGAGTGATTTGAAATAAATTTTGGAAAAATTTTGGTATTTTGGATAATTTTGGGATTTTTGACAAAAATTAGAGTTGTAGGGGTATTTTGGTAATTTGGTGAATTTGGGCTAAGATGGGCAAGTAAGCCATGAAACCATGTCAAACCAATAGGAGCCATATGAGGACTCATTTTGGATGCTCAATATGCTGGTCCTAACCCTCTTAACCAAGGGCTAGGGGTTTGGGTCCATCCATATGAACTTTCCAAAAGGAGTCTGCAGACCAAATCAAGGAGTCCTAGGGTTTGGGGTGTGTAAGAATGTGTAGTGTGTGTAAGCTAGCCTAAACAAGACCAGACCACCCGGGGTTAGTCCTAAGGCTTGACCATCCTATAGGGACTCTCCTGGAGCTCCCTCATATTGATCCCACCTAATAAGTGCTAGAGGTTAGGACCAATATGTGGAACTTCAAGTCAAGCAAAAAAGAGTGTAAAATTTATAATGGTGAGGGTTCCTTTTCTAGTCCTCTAGGAATAGTCAACAGAGAAGTCTTATGGCTAGACCCTAGGCTACTAAGGAGGAAACTAGAACTAAACCAAAAGTGAGGTCAACACATGTTCAAATGAACCAAATTGACCTCTATCTTATTAAGTGAAGTAAGAGAATCGAAAAAAAAGTCCCAACAAAATCTGGAAAGACAATCCAAAATAATCACACTTAAGTCTAGACTGACCATTTAACCAAAACGAGACTTGGATTTTATGGACACAAATTGAACTTCAAGTTCTATGATTTATCCTAAAGGCTATAAATGCTCTCTGTCTCTCTCTTGAGTTAAGGAGATTTAGTCAACTATACTTGATCATAAGGAATGACAACTCTATGAGGCCCACCAAATCAAGTATTACTTTCTTATAAGAACACATTTCTTAATGATCTTCACAAACCTAAGGATCACCAAAGATCATTCTTGATTCCAGGAAAGGTCATTAAACTCAAGTTCAACCGTTTGACCAAGTGATCATTTAAGGACATAATCAACCAAATCCCATCCAAATCAGTCAAATCGTGCTCTAATTTGGTTCCAAATGAAGTTAATGTGCATATAATGAAATTTGAAGTCATCCAAGCTCTCTTAAAGGCTTTGTCAAACCCATTTGATTAAGCGGCCTATTAAAAGTCATTGAAGCCAACTTTAAACTTCACTTAAGAGATTAAGTTTCAATTGTTCATAAGAGATCTTAGGAAAAAATGAGCTCTTCTTAAAGCTTCTAGATTTAAGATAAACCACAGGTATGTTTGGATCCTTGAATCACTATGAGCCGTGAAAGCTATATAAAGTGAAATGGAATAAACGTAATCCAAAATAAGTTTAATTATGCTAGGCCACTCCTTAAGTCATCTTATAGCCAATGAAATCAAATTTATGGCCTTTGGAGCCATTATTCTAAATTTTAGAGGGTTATACTTCTAAATTTAATTTTAGTATAATTTCTCAAAATATTTTCTTAATAATATATTTAAATAGGAGCTTCAACGCATCATTTCATGCATGTTTTTTTCAAAACCATCAACATTTTATGGAAAAGATAAGTATATTCAAGCTAATTTTCCAACACTAGCCTATCATATTAATAATTTAGACTTAAAGGTCAATTCAACACCAAAATTGGTTTGCTCTTCTTTGCAAAGATTTAAAAAGTACATGCCTATTTAATTGATTAAAATGGGACGACCTACCACACAATCTTCATGATTTTTCTCAGTATTTCTCCATAATAAGCTATTTAGATCATTATGTAGCCACTGATAAGATTAACCCAAACATATATGATTTTGGTTTTAATAAGATTATTTCCATCATAAATATTCAGATATTCTTTTGCATGGTTGAATTTATTCCTCAAACTAAAAATGATTCCAGCTTTTTGCCTTGATGTGTTTTCCATCACACAACTTATTTTTGTCAACCAAGCCATGCTATGTGGATGATGCTTACATTATATAACATCCATAATAGTATAGTCCTTACCATATTAAAATGCCTCTTCAATATAAATATACATCTCTTGCAAGGATCCAACTACATCTAATCATGCTTATCTGATGAATACCAATTGACATGTGATCTTGTCCAAGTTATCCACATAGATTTTTTTTTATACTGCAAAATCTAATCACTTGTATTATTAACATGAGTCAGTTTTGATTTTATGTGCATGTTACCATTCTACTTAGTTACTATTTTACCTAATTTATCATGATTTTATTCTTGTATATGGTTTTTATGATATTTTGCAAGTTATAGGTGTCAAACATGCAAAACAAAGTTAAAATAGCATGAAATAGTGTTCCTTGGTATAGTCAAGCCTGATTTGGGCATGAAAAAGCTATAATTGGCATGAATACTCTAGTTTTGAATGTTATTACACCAATTTCAGGTGTGGTCACATCGCAAAACCGCCAAAGCCCATTTTGGAGGTATTTTCATGTTGTTTTTTGCTGGATCTTTACAAAGGAAGCTAGGGCATGAATAGAAGCTCTCTTTTGGGGAAGGAGAGATTCGGAGACAGCTAGAGAGCTGAAAGAGAGGGTTTTGGAGAGTTTCATCCTTAGGTTTCTCTTCCTCTCTTAGGGTTAAGTTCCTAAGGGCTTATCCTACTTATTGCTTTATATTCTCTTAAATGTTTTGAGAGTATTTTATACGAGAGAGGAGTATGCTACTGTGAGAGAGAGAACAAATTATTTTGTAAGTTTTTACCAATTGACATGTGATCTTGTCCAAGTTATCCACATAGATTTTTTTTTATACTGCAAAATCTAATCACTTGTATTATTAACATGAGTCAGTTTTGATTTTATGTGCATGTTACCATTCTACTTAGTTACTATTTTACCTAATTTATCATGATTTTATTCTTGTATATGGTTTTTATGATATTTTGCAAGTTATAGGTGTCAAACATGCAAAACAAAGTTAAAATAGCATGAAATAGTGTTCCTTGGTATAGTCAAGCCTGATTTGGGCATGAAAAAGCTATAATTGGCATGAATACTCTAGTTTTGAATGTTATTACACCAATTTCAGGTGTGGTCACACTGTAAAACCGCCAAAGCCCATTTTGGAGGTATTTTCATGTTGTTTTTTGCTGGATCTTTACAAAGGAAGCTAGGGCATGAATAGAAGCTCTCTTTTGGGGGAGGAGAGATTTGGAGACAGCTAGAGAGCTGAAAGAGAGGGTTTTGGAGAGTTTCATCCTTAGGTTTCTCTTCCTCTCTTAGGGTTAAGTTCCTAAGGGCTTATCCTACTTATTGCTTTATATTCTCTTAAATGTTTTGAGAGTATTTTATACGAGAGAGGAGTGTGCTGCTGTGAGAGAGAGAACAAACTATTTTGTAAGTTTTTACCTTTAAATTTTATTTACAAAAATGATTTTGATAGAATATTTTTTTAATTTTATTTCTAACAAACGCAGTTAAATTTACTTTCGCGTTTCTGTGATTCATGGTATGTGATTTTTGTGATTTTATCAGATGATTTCTTTTCCTATATTGTTTCTTGAGAAATCAAGGCTTTTTATTATTGTGTTAACCATAGAATTTCATTTACTCCTGATCTAGCCAATTAGGATGTTAACATATTTTGGGATTTGTAATTCCTTTTATTATGCAGAGGAACAAAATGGATAACCACAGAAGCCGACTAACAGTAGACATATTTTATCTAGCTTTCACAACTTAGAAAGAGAATCAAAACAAATCTACAGGATGCTTTGAGAATTGAGGAAGCCTCATATTCATGGACTAGCCTTCCTTTGACCTAGGCATAGGCATAAGGAGAACTTTCAATCCCTGTTGACAACTAACATGCAGGGGAAAGTTTAAGAAAATTACCAACTACCATATCACCTAAATCAAAGGGGGGGGGGGGGGGGGGGGGGTGAGTTTCACATATCTTGAAGAGCCGTAAGATTTCTCTATCGTTGCTCATCTCTTCATCTTTTGGTTTCACTTTTGAGTAGGATTTTATAAACCCACCTCTCGTTTGTGATCACAATAAACTATGATTAGAAGTGTAGTAATCTAGAGATTCACCCTTTAAAATAATTATTAACACTTTCCTTATGGAATCGATATGCGTTACCGTTTAATCGCAATTTTACTTGAGATGTTTACTTGCGTGATTCAACCAAATTGCTTCACCACAAATTTTCATTATGTCAATTTTTTTAATAGCCTTGAAGACCATCTAGGTAGAAAAGATACTAGCTCTCACTTTAGAGTTCCCTCTTCTCTCTCCACCTAGAGGCTAACATCTCGTATCAAAACCTAAAACAATAAACCAAATTGGGGGTTTTAGCCTGTCACTCTAAAGTTCTCTAACTCTACACCTTTCAAAGTTTATTTCCCTATTTATTTGCACTCAACCATATGAATTACATTCTCATCCATACAATCTCATGTGATTCTTACCATTAGTTGACTAAGACAATACCATCACGAATTTTACATGTTCTCACAACATATATTAACTTCTTAATTGCCTAAATCAATAAGTAAATGAAGTGCAAGGTTTAAAATCATCATAATTTATTCCAATATTGAAGACCAATACTTCTCACAACTTTCATCCAAAACTTAGTTATTTATCGTTTTAAGGAACAAGATAAAGAAAACTACTCAAAATTCACAGAGAAAACAAAATCACACTTAAGTTTAAAAGTAGAAATCATGTAAATAAACAAAAAGTATAAATTAAAACAAAATGTAGTCATAAAGATAAAAACATACCTCAGATTTCTCTCCACCAAAATCTTGAAGTTCCTTTAAATCTCTTCGCTTCCTTTCTCTTACAATACTCTCTACTAACACACTACAACTCCTTCTTTTCTTCTCTCCAAAAGTATCCTAATTAATCTATGAGAGAGAAGTGTCAGCGGCTAGTTGTTTCTCCTTTGAGGGGGATGTGGGGCTTCTTTAATTCAATCCAAGTTTTCTTTTATTGTTTTCCAAAAGGTACTTTGGTGTCTCCTCAAAATGTGCCATATTCAATGAATCTTCTAAGAGTTGCCACCTTTCAAAAGCCAATTGAATTTATTTTCGTGTCCATTAACCATAACCCACACTTTCACCAAGAGTTGCTTCAAAAATCTCTTTAAAAATTTGTTTAAATTCATTGAATCATCAAGTAACTATCTCTGGCGCTTAAGCACGAGGTATGTGGGCTTAGGCATGGCTTTCTCTATTATCCTGGCGCTTAAGTGCTAGTCCAGGGTGCTTAAACGCCATAGTTCTTTTGCACACCTTCATTTTTTCTTCAAATTTGATCCATTTTTACTCCCACAATTTTTCATCCATTTAGCTGTACCTGAAAAAAAAACACACAAATACCTTCCATTAAAGTGCAATATCCTTAAAAATAGGTATAAAAATGTGTACATAAATGCTATATATTTTAGGTGTATCAGGAAGCCATTTATCTTAATTTTAAAATTTGTTGGAATTTTCTTGATTTTTTTTAGATGGCTCCTAATACAAAGTGGGGAAAGGGAAAAGAAACTTACGATAATGTGAAATTCATAAATTTTGAAACACAAATTTGCTACAATGATTTTGTAATGTCGAGGAAGTTCATTACAGAATGCAGTTTTTGCAGACTTGGTGGTGCCGTCGAGAATGTGATTGTGGCTCGACACTTGGAGAGCTTTTGTTATTTCACCATTGTAGCTATCACTGCTGTAGTTCGAGAGTTTTATGCCAACTTACCTGAAGCCTCTAACGATGAGGTATTTGTTCGAGGAAGAGGAGTTGAGTTTATATCAGAGCAGATTAATGTGGTATATGGTCCATCACATGCTATAGATTGCTTCTATTATAATTATAAGCCATATGAAGTAGAGTTAGATTAGATTGTTGCATATCTAACTGATGGACGTGGAACCTGGAAGATCCAAAACGATCGTAAGATAATTTTTTCTTCTTCCATGCTCAATGCCACCTCAAAGGCCTTACATTATTTTATTTCAGCCCGCCTCCTTCCTTCAAATCATTTTAGTGAAGTGTCACAAGAAAGAGCCATATTGAATTATTACATTCAATAAATGAAATCTTTTGATGTTGGTTCTCTTATCTTTGAGCCTATTAGTTCTTCTGTCAGAGCTAATACTACTTCAGGTCTAGACTTTCCTTCTTTAATTTTTACTATTTACAGAGACTCTGGAGTAAAGTTTGATCCTTAGGAGGAGCAGTTAAAGCCACTTAAGCCTATTGGGTGGGCTAATGTAGATGTTTTTGGATGACCTAAAGGTAGAGCTTCTGATGCACCTTTTACTAATACTTCTAGGTCTTCTACTTCTAGACCTTCTACTTCCACTACTACTGAGCCACCATCTAGTTTCTGGGGTGTGTTGAGTGAGAGATCTTGGAGCACCAGCCTAATATGTTTATGATGCAGTGTTGTATGCAAGATGTGGAAGAGAAATTTGATCATATGACAGATTATGTGAGGAGGAAGAGTGATTATGAGGCAGAATCTAACGAGGCATTAGTGAAATTTATGAAGGGAGATCAGTCAATTGAGTTTCCTACATGCCCTTGATTTACTCCATATGAGAGTCACAAATCCACGAATAGAGATATGCCCTTTTATTTTGATGATGATGAGGAGGAAGATTAGACTATACTTACTTTTCTATAGTATATATGATTTATAGATCCTTCTCATTATAGACTTTTGATGTATGTTTTATGTGGATTGCTCGATGTACTTTTATTTGTACTACTACATTTTCTCTTGTTAATTTAGTTTTTTGGTGTGTTAGAGTAGTCTTTTACATTGCAAATTTTCATGATATACATGTGATTTAGAATTTTTACTACTCAACACTTGTTTTTATTAATTATATCAGTAATGTTCTCCTACTTAGAAATCTTAAAATTCTTTTCTCTCTTCATGCTTATTATGAACTGTACTGCTTTAAATTAATTAAAAATTTAAGTTTGGAGGAAGGGAGAAAAACTTTTTAAAACTAAACTTAATATGTCCTCAATAAACTACATTTTACAATTATTTTAACATAGCCTGTGATAAGTGATGTTAACTTTACAAGACTATATTTTTTATTTTTCTAGTAGCAAAGGGTAGTTTAAAATGTTAAGATGTATGGTATGAAAGTTTAGAATTGTGTAGAAATTATATTTTTGAAGTGCTAAGAATTCTTACATATACGCTTTAAAAAGAATTGAAGACTATACAAAAATCATTTATAAACTAAGACACATTATGAAGTAAAGACATATGATGGGTTTTTAAATTTAGGAAGATGATAGTGAAGTTCAAAACCATTCAAATATAGTAATCCTTGCGTAAAAGAAGAAAAAAAGTAAGGATTAAAAAGATCCTGAAAGGAAAAAAAAGAGAAAGAAAAATCAAAAGAAAAGAAAAGTAAAAAAGAAAAATCTATGAGAAGAAGCTTGATAAAATGCCTAATCCTAAAGAAAAAGATTTATTTACATTTCTAAGCATATTACAATTTTAACGTATTAGTAACTTTATTAGTAGAGTTCTAATATAAATTCTTTTCTTTTAAATTTTTCTGAGACTTCAGAGCATGACAAATTACAATTATTTTTGAAATAAATAAGAAATTAGAATTCCTAAACATGAGTATTGAATATCCTTATATTTGGTTCTGACCTAAGTTATTAAAAATTATGCTTAAAGTTATATTATCACATTTTTAGGACAAAAAAATATAGGAATCTTTAAGTGAAAGGGTTACTTGAGGGAAAGCAACGTTTAAGTTTGGGTAACTAGAGTCATTATTTGATTCCTATATTTTTGAGAACAGAGGCACCCGTATAGAGTGGGCGGCCACCTTAGTGAGGTTTTGTGAGTCTTTGTGATTTCTGGAGTTTTGTGAGTCTTGTAAGAGTAAGAGTCTATTGGAGTTAGAGAAGTAAGAGAAATTCAAATGAGTGCTTAGGAAAACATTTCAGATAAGTATTTGCATCTTTTTTTTAATCATTGTAGTTTGGATTTAAGTTTTATAAATTTTTTTTTGTTTTATTATTTGCATGTATTCTGAGTAGTTTTCTTCTTTCTCTTTGCAACATGAAGTAATCAATTGGTGGTTTTGATTTTTTTAGAATTTATTTTATTCCAAAATTGACTACTTGTATCGTTAAAGTTTGTTGAGAAACTTAAACGCCTGAGACGGCTAAGATTTCTTTAACTAGGGAGTATTACATTTCACTTTGGAAAGAGCCATGATGACCGTCCAAGTGGGAGTGCAAAATAGATAGAGAGATAAAATTTGATGGGTGTAGAATTCATTGATTCTAGAGGGACATACTAGACTCTTTTATCAATTTGGTCTAGAGTTTCGAACTAAGGGTCACTAATAGGTCCTATAGAGAGGGCACATTGGGTAATCTAGAAGTGAGAGACTAGAACCTACCAAACACACAATACATGTCGACACCAACTTTATATTAGCCAATTTCTTTATGCTCAGAAGAGGTAAAGAGTAGGTATGCTTCTATTTGTCACAATACAGCAGTTAAAGTTCTAAACATTTGAAATCCTACACTAATCATGAACTATTTGCAAGGAGAAGATTATATTCAACTTTATTTCATCGCTTGAATAACTTTAAATATTTTCTTATATGATATTCTACAGTCTTAAGCAATGGTTTTCATAGTTAAATTCCTAAATTTACCTCTTTCCTTTAATTTTTTCATGTGGTATTGATAACGGGGTTTGTAAAGAAAACTCCATATTACTTGAAACGGTACGTATACTTGAGTAGTACTCTTAGTGAGAAAACTATTAATCTAAATTTTATAAAATTACGTTTCTTCTCACTATCCGCTAAATATAATTTGGCCAATATTTTGGTCATATTCGGGAACTTAAATATCCGTGTAATTGCAGATCTGGTCACCAGTCATCCAAAAAACACCAATTCTATGCCCATCAAATCTTATCTCCCTATGTATTTGCACTCTCCTTGTATTGTGGTTCTCCTCCTCGAAAGGTTAGTGTGGTATTCACTAGTTGGGTGAAATCATAGCCCTTTCGAGTCTTTGTATTTCATAACTAATTTAACATTACAATTGATCAGTTTGCAAAGTAAATTAAGAACCAGTGAAAATACCATCACAATTTTGGAATAAAAAAAATATTCATACTATTCTAATCCCACACATGATTAATTCTCATCATAAGGAGAAAGAGAAAGGAAAATACTTACAAAGCATTGAGAAAATACAACAAAAAATTCATTTAAAACAAAGTAAATTCACTAGAAAACTATTTACAACAATTATAAAATAATGAAGAACACAATACTTAGCTTTTTTCCTTTGATAGAAAGATAAAAATACCTCCAACAAATTACCCTACTGATCCACACAATGCTCATACAATTCCTTATAGATATCTCTCAAAATCCCTCAATAATCTCTCTAAAAAGGTAGAAATCTAAGTTTCCTACTTCTATCTATGACCTCTAGACGTTCTTGAAGTTTTCAAGAGTTTGAAATGCTAAAAGTTATCTTCCTAAGTGCCAAATGGTGCATAAAAACTTTAAAATTTGAGCAATAACCGTCCGAAAATGTTACTGGCGCTATGACGCCTGTTTCTATACATGACTGGCGCTATGGCGCCAATTCAAATGTTGAGGTGTTCACTCTATTTTGCCCAGTTTTAGCTCCAATCTTGCTCCAACAAAATGCGCCAGATCAGAATTTTCTTCCTTGCTAGATTTGGCTCCAAATTGCACTGTTTTTGCTCAATTTTCTCTAAAAATTCATTTCTTGTCCCTTGAGCAAAAAACATGCAAAATAACATTCATTAAAGATCAATATCATAAAAAAAAGTACAAAAAATTTGCATTAAATGTATATTTAAAATAGGTAATTTTAAGGTATAGCACTACCCTTTTAGGTCATTGCCTCCACGACATACCCATCCTTCAAGCTGATGCCTCCAAAATATGCCCACAGTTTTGGGTCACTGCGTTTATGATATAATCATCCTTTGAGCCAATGCTTCCATGAAACACACACCCTTTTGATTCACTACCTCCTGACATAACCACTCGTTAGGGTCGTTGCCTCCATAACATGCCCACCCTTTTTAACTCTCTACCTCCAGGGCACACCTATTTCTTTAAGCCACTACCTCTATGAGGCACTCATCCTTTTGGGTCTCTACCTCTGTGGTACACCCAACCTTTGGGTCGCTGCCTCCATGACATGCCTGATCTCAGACACAATTTGTGTGTTTAGTGTATAATTATTTCAATTTCAATTTCAAACAACGGTACCAAAAACTTGACTCCCACTGCCCGCATGAGCTTTCAACCTTAATTCTCGGCTGAGTATTTAATTCTCATTTTTCTCCAAAATTAAATTTTACACACTAGGGATACTACGCAAGTGCACGTATCGTTTCAAGTAATATAGGGCTTTCTTTAGTCCGAAAGTATCGATCCCACTGGGATACTACACAAATGCACCTCAAATTGCTTCATCATGAGGGTCATTTGGGCTTGTATGCGCTGGATCTGTGTGTGGAATTCTGGTTGTGTAGTGTCTCTATTAGGTTCTATTTGTGTTATCCCTCTTTGGGAAGTTTCTCCTTCATAGATAGCTCTACCTCTCTTCTGGGGCATGTCTATGCTCACTGCACTTCCTTTCAGGATGTTGGATCTTGGATTGTCTTTTATAAACACACCCAGAGCGTTAGAGCTGAGTGAATGAGAGAATAAATTGAACTAAAAATTACAACATAGACCAAAAGGGTACAATGGTCTTCTTCCATTTTGTTGTTCTTTTATCTGTTATTTATAAGAATGTATTTTGTACAGTTATAGAAATGAGAGTACAATTACGAAAACTGTTCTTAATATGACTAATGCTCTAATAAATTGTCAGAATGTCGTTCCATATATGTATTACAATTTAATTTTGATATAGCGATCGTTGTTTCGCTGAATCGCTAGAATGCGGCTGAGTGAGGCAATCAACTGGGTGGCGACCGTGCCTTGTGTTTGGTCGGCTGAAGTGTTCGGCTGAATAATGATCTCGTCCGTTATGAAAAAAGTGGGTCATTCGTCCAATCGTGGTCATGGGGTTTCTGTCTGCACTTTGGTCATTCACTTGGTCGACTAATGAGTTGATTTATTATCATAGCTCACATGCACTTTGGCTCAAGTCTTATGAGGCTTACGTCTCATTCACCTGGTTGGTTTGTCACCTCAGTTGATTATTGACACGCCTAAAAATTACTTACTTTTTATTATATATTTCATGCTAATTTTCAATGATATTTAATGATATTACACTTTAAAGAAAGGTATTTTACATTTTTTTGGTTTTGGGTACAAGAAATGGACATTTGAAAAATAATGAAGCAAAAATGATGTAATTTGGATCTAAATCAAATAAGGTAGAAAATTCTTATATGGAGCATTTTGATATTCTTTCTATGCTTAATCTTCTTTACATTATCACAAATTTTTGAATAAAATTATACTTTAAAGAAATGTTATTTTCATGTTTATCTTGTAGGTATAACACTTGGAGTGGACTGGAGCTGAAATGGGAAAAAATAGAGCGAAACAAAGAAAAATTGAGGTGTTGTCAGCATGGTGATGCCTAGGGGCACAAAAGTGGTGCATGGGCACCGGTCTAGTCCAAAAAGTGGTGTCTAGGTGCCACATTGTGGTGCCTAGACAACAAAAACTATTAAGGGGTAGTTTTGGGCAATTAAGGGCTATTAAGGGTGGTTATGGAAGATTTTGGGCTACTATGCATGCCCCAAGGAGTTATGTAATGAATCTAGACATTTGGAAAGACACCTTTTGATATTTCACATATTTTGGAATGAAGAGGTGTGTTTCTTGGTGTGAGAAGGTGTGTCACTTGGAGTGAATAAATGTGTCTCTTGGAATGAGAAAATGTTTGATTTTTCTTTGGGGGGGGGGGGGGGGGGGGAGCGCTAGCGTCTCTCACAAGAGAGAGGAGAAGAGTTTAGAAGGAGTTGAGTGTGCCTCTTGTAAGAGGCGAGTGTGTGTGTGGAGTGTTAGAGATTTCTGGACTTTGGAAGAAGTGTAAAGGATTGTTATTTGCTGTGCAAGGAGGGCGTGCATCTTCTGTAAAGATAAGTCTTTGACTCTTTTGTACTGAATTATTGAAATATAGTTGTGTGTTTTCAATGTTATTTGCAATGAAGAATTCATGTTTTTTCTCCGTTCTTAGTGAGTAGTTTTATTTACTCTTTCTCCTTATAATGAGAATTAATTATATAGGATTAGAATGATTTGAAGATTTTTTTATTTCAAAATAATGATGGTATTTTCACCGGTTCTTACTTTACTTTACAAACTGATCACTTATAATGTTAAAATCTGTTGCAAAACACTGTTGCAAAACATAAATGACCCGAGAGGGCTATGATTTCAGCAGCTAGTGAGTACCACACTAAACATTGAATGGAGGGGATGTCACGTCCAAGAGGGATTGCAAATAGATAGAGAGATAAGTTTTGATGAGTGTGAAGTTGATGATTTTAGAGTGATAGACTAGAACCTTTATCAATTTGGTCTTAGTTGAGAACATGAGTCCTGGTAGGTCTTATAGAGAGAGCATAGTAAGTAATATGGAAATGAGATGCTAGAATCTACTCGGCACTACCATACAATCAGAAACTTAAATATTAATAAACCATTATTTTTTATGCACTCGGTAGAGGGTAAAGAATATGTATACTCTTTTGTCACATAACTACATTTAAATCTTTAAATATTTGATTCCTACACTAATTATGATCTTATCACAAGGGGAGCGAGATTTTAATTATATAAAAACTTTTCAAAAGTTTTCCAGCCTCTGTAGATTAGGTTTTTATTTAATTTTAATTTTAAAATAAATTAGTGAATTTAGTAAAACTAAAATTTTTGAAAATTTAAAACTAAAGTCTGATATTAGTAAACTAGAATTCTAAGAAATTTCTTACCTAGCTTCTCTGTAGGAAAACCTTATATTACTTGAAATAATACTTATGCTTGCGTAGTACCTCTAGTGTGTAAACTATTACTTGAAACCTTATAGTACTTGAAACAAAACGACATATCAATTTTGCACACTAGTTGCTAAATATAAATTGGGTCAAGTTTATGATCATCTTTTGTGAGCTAAATTACTGTGTAATTGTGGGTCGTGTCAATTATCCCTATTAGCAAGGTCTTAGGCGGACCTTGTCATTGTCTGTGCGGTACCTGACAAGAATTGCAGCTATGATGAATTACATCTTGCCTTCGGTTGTTCTTGTCGCTATTTGGCGAGGGACCCTTTCTAGAGCCTTAACCTATCCCATGTTTAGAGATGTGATTTCACATGGTTGGGCGGTGAATTGTCGGTAGACCATTTACCCTTACGATAGGCTTTTTATTTTTGGTCGTTTCTTCTCTTTAGGATTTGTGCCCGTATCTCTAATGTATACAACAAGCTTACTAGCAATAAAGGTATACCAATCGATATTGTCATCAACAAAATAATAAAATTATCAATAGTAACCAACAAACACAAAGTCATTATTGATTACTCATTCATTAAGCGACTATTTAGTTGGATAAGTTTTGATTGCTATATATCTACATACAAAAGTTTAAAAATTCAAATGTTTGATTGTTTGAAAAATAAATTCAAGCTATTATTTCAAGAATTTGACATTTATCACTAATTTGTTTATTTTAAATTTATCACAAAACTATGCAATTCACACCATTATGGAATGCACATGGGCCTAGCACAAGTGAGCTATAGTCATGACCTCTTCTTCACTCTTACATGTTATTGATTATATTGATCCCTCCCCATGAAATCTCCTATTGTAATCTCTCCACCAAATAAAACAAAATAAATTACAGAATTTTAAATACATTATATACAAAATATCCTAAACTTTTATATTCATGCAACCAAACAAACCTTAAAAAAATCAAAAGACAACATTTAAGGCATGAAGGAGGAGTCAGACTTTATTTGGGAAAAAATAAAAAAAAAAATTCATTCAAGACATTTAACACTTCTTAACCCTTTAATAAATTGAAAATATATGAGAGGACTTAATTTTATTGATGAAAAGAGAGGTATAAATACCCAATACAGGACTTACTGGTAAAGAAAACAATAAAAACAGAATACAGTAGAAAAGGAAATGAATAATAACAAAATATAAAAGACAGCTAATCTCCCTAATTTAAGAAAAAAAATAAATAGAGAATCCCAAGACCCCTCATATAATTTATAACCCTCTAAATATAGAGTTATAACCAATATGGAATATAATAATTAGTATTTTTGAGATCTTTCAACACTCTCCCTCAAGTTGGGTTGTCCCTCAAGTTGGGTTGTTGGGTTGTACATATTGCACAAGTCTAACTTGTTACATAATTCTTCAAAGTTGATTCTTGGGAGAGGCTTAGTGAGTATATCTGTTGTTTGATGTCGGGAAGGAATATATGCAAGTTCGATGACTCTCCTCTCAATATTTTTTGGGATGAAGTGTCGATCGATCTTGATGTGTTTCATTTGTCATGGTGTACTGGATTCTTTGCAATGTTGATGACTGTCTGGTTATCGCATTGTAGTTTGATAATTTTTTTTTTGTTAGCATTCCGAGTTCGCTGAGTATTCTTCGAATCCACATTCCTTTATAGATCCCGAGTACAAGAGCTCTGAATTCAGTTTCAACACTGCTTCTTGATACCACAGATTGTTTTTTGCTTCTCCAAGTGACTAGGTTTCCCCAGACATAAGTGCAATAGCTGGAAGTCGTGGAAGTCGATCGTCGGTCTCGTCGGTCCGAGACATCTCCTTCCCAATCCGCGTCTGAATACACTTCTATACTTTGATCCTTATTCATTTGAAATAGTAGCCCTTTGCCTGGAGTCATCTTGAGGTATCTCAAAATTCTGTAGACTGCATTCATGTGTTCTTCCGTAGGGTTGTTCATGAATTGGCTAACAAAAATTATAGAAAAACCAATGTCGGGTTGTGTGTGTGAGATATAGATGAGTCATCCCATGAGTCATTGATATCTCCCCCTATCCATAGGTGCGTTATTTTTTTTAGTGCCGATCTTCTTGTAGGGATCTATTGGAGTATCGACGGGTTTACAACCGAGCATACCTGTTTCCTTCAACAGGTCTAATGTATATTTCCGTTGTGACACAAATATTCCTCGTTTTGATTGAGTTAGTTCTATGTCGAGAAAGAACTTTGGGTTTCCGAGGTCTTTGATTTCGAATTCCCGAGTTAGAAGCTTGTCAGATTTGTGAGTTCTTCTTCGTGATTTCCATTGAGGATGATATCGTCGACGTATACGATTAACATTGCAATCTTCTTTTCGGGAGAGGTTTTCACGAAGAGAGTGTGATCTGACTGACACTGAGTATACCCGTGTTTTGTCATTGATTTTGCAAATCTATCGAACAATGCTCGGGGAGATTGTTTGAGGCTGTATAATGATTTTTGGAGTTTGCAGAGTTTGTAGTTTGGAAAGGATGCTTCTAGTCCGAGAGGTACTTCCATGTAAACTTCTTCTTCCAAATCGCCATTTAGAAAAACATTTTTCACATCGAGTTAACGTAGCTGCTAGTCTTCATTTACCGCAAGTGAGAGAAGGATTCTGATGGTGTTAAGTTTGGCCACGAGGGCAAAGGTTTCTTGGTAATCAATACCGCAGGACTGTAAAAAACCTTTTGTTATGAGACGTGCTTTTAATCTCTCAATTGTACCATCTTCTTTGTATTTTACTTTGAAGATCCATTTCCTACCGATTGCTTTCTTTCCCTTTGGCAGGTCTGAAACAGTCTACGTACCATTCTTTTGTAGGGCTCTTACCTCCTCATTGATGGCTGCTTTTCACCCCGGGTGTTTGAAAGCTTCATCAATTGTGTTTGGGACCTTTGTATTCTCAAATGCAGTGACATATGTTCGGTAAGCTGAAGATAGTCTTTCATAGGACACAAAGTTGGAGATCGGATGCATTGTGTGCTCATACCTGAGAGGAGGACGGATGGACCTAACACCTTTCTTTAAAGCAATTGAAATGTCGGAGTCATCAATCATATGTATAATAGATTCATGCTCAAGTGTGTTCATACCTGAGTGGATTTTTGTGGGAGTTGGATCAGGTTATGACTCTTGGATTGGTGTTGGACGTGTTGGGTGATCTATGTGCGAGTTGGACTCTTGAGGACTAGACGAAGACTGATTGTTAAGTACATTTTCACATGAGTTGGATGAACTTGCTGAATCCGAGTCGGGAGATAATGAGTTCGGTTCAAGGGACAAGGATTTGATGTGTGGTGGTATGAACTCGTTGTCCCCCCAAGACTGATATTCCCTTAAAGTCTCCCACTGAATATTAGAATTGGGGTAGTAAGGCTGATTTTCAAAGAAGGTGACATCCATAGTGTTGTAGGTTTTTCTTGTGAGAGAAGAGTAGCACATATACCCTTTTTGAAGAGGCGAGTAGCCAAGGAAAATACATTTAGTAGATTTGGGGTCAAGTTTGCCGCGATTGTGTGAATAAATGTGAGCAAAGGAGAAGCAACCAAATACTTTGGTAGGTAGATTTTGGGTAATTGCCTTGTTGTGGGGAAATGACTTGAGAAGGAGTTGGATTGGAGTTTGAAATTTGAGGACCCGAGAAGGCATCCTATTGATGAGGTAGGCTGCAGTGGATACAACGTCACCCAAAAAAATCTTAGGCACGTTAGAGGAAAACATGAGGCAGCAGGCCACCTCAAGAAGGTGGCGGTTCTTGCGTTCAGCGATCCCAATTTGTTGAGGAGTGTCAACGCAATAACTAAGATGGAGGATGCCTTTAGAGGATAGATAAGAGCCGAGGTCGGAAGCGAAGTACTCTTTGCATTATCAACCTTGAGTGCTTGGATGGAGGTTTAGAATTGTGTTTGGATCATTGAGTAAAATTTTTCAAATATATGACCAACTGCAAATTTATCTTTCATAAGAAATAATCATATTAGTCGAGTGTGATCATCAATAAAGGAGACAAACCATCGAGTCCTGGTAAAAGTTGTAACACGGGATGAGCCCCAGATATTGTTGTGAATGAGTGTAAAGGGTCGGGAAGAGGTGTAACCAACACGTGGAAATGACGTGCGAGTGTGTTTGACAAGTTGACAAAATTCACATTGAAAGAACGAACATCTTTATTGATAAATAAATTTGGAAATAGTTTTGCAATATACATAAAATTTGGATGACCGAGACGAAAATGCCATAACATGATCTCAAAATCTTTATTGACACTAGAATTGAATACAGAATGATGGGTAGACAAATGTCCACAGACCATTGATGATATAGAGACCCGAGCACATATCAGCATTGCCAATCGTCATCCTCGAGTTTGCATCCTGAAATTCACACATGGTAGGAAAAAAATTAGCAATACACCTTAGATCACTAGTCAGCTTTCCGATTGATATTAAATTGCAATTTAAAGTAGGAACATGAAGCACAGATTGGAGTAGAATGTTTTGGGTGATGCACACGACGCCAAAGCCGATGACTTTGGAGACAGAGCCATCGGGAACGCGGATGGTGGAGTTGTCTCCGCATGACATATAGTCATGGAGAAGGGAGGCATCTCCAGTCATGTGATGAGAAGAGCCAAAGCCAAAATCGATGATCCTGATCCACTGACCGAGGGATCCTTGAATGATTGTGAAGGCATGGTAGAACGTACCTTGATGCGCGAGCAGGCCGGTGATGGGGTTGCGACAATGGTCGCACTAGGGACGACCTTTTGGGGATGGGTTGTTGCTGTATCGAGGCGGAGGAACCTGAGCTGCAAGGACGGATGCATCAACGGAGAGATTGGGCGAGAAGCATGATTTTCTGGCGATTTTTTCGCGGCGAACCTCAGAGAAGGCCTTGAGAATGCTCGGTAGTGGTTTGAAGCTTAATACACGAGAGCGGACATGATCGAGAGACTTATTAAGGCCGAGAAGGAATTTGAATATCCTTTTTTGCTCGATTGACGATATAAGTTGGAGTCCGGAGTGCATGACCAGGCATGGACTTCATACATGTCAACCTGTTGCCAGTAACATGAGAGGGCACTAAAATACTGAGTCACAGATTGATCACTTTGGTGAAGATCGTGGAGGATTGATTCGATCTCGAAGAGCTTGGATGTGTTATCTGAGTGAGAGTATGTCTCTCGAGTAGCATCCCAAATACTCTTGGCCATGTCGTAGAGAAGAAAACTTTTGCTTATGTCGTTGGTCTTGGAATTGATAAACCACGACATGACCATGTGGTTTTCTGCATTCCATGTTCGGAATTTCGGGTCATCCTTAGTCGGAGCGACGACATCACCGGTGATATAGTTGTCATTGCCTCTGCCGTAGATAAACATTATGAAGGATTGTGACAACTGGAGGTAGTTCTTGCCGTTGATTTTGTGGTCAGTGATGAGGGAGGAAGTGTCATCGATTCCAGTTGGAACATTGACAGATGAGGCAGATGATATTTCTTGGAAGGATGAAGAAGAAGTCGTCATATCGATGAAGATTGGTATGACTTGATACCATGAAAATATATGAGAGGAGTTAATTTTATTGATTGAAAAATGGTTAAAATACCCATTACAGGACTTACTGGTAAGGAAAACAATAAAAACAGAATACAGTAGAAAAGGAAAGGAATAATAACAAAATATAATCTCTCTAATTTAAGGAGAAGAATAAATAGAGATTCCCAAGATTCCTCATATAATTTATAACCCTCTAATTATAGAGTCATAACTAATATGAAATATAATAATTAGTATTTTTGAGATCTTTCAACATAAATAAATCCTAAAATTTATTTATTTAAATTTTCAAAGAAACTGTAGCCACACTTCATGAAAAGATATTGTAGGGTCGGTGACATTCCATATGTAGTTTTCGGTTTGATGACAAATGGCACCGCGTCTTCACCTGCCAAATGGATGCAACTTCATTCATTTCTTTTTATTTTTCAAGAGACAATTTAGCTAGAAATTTTTGACACGTTTCAGTGGAACATTTTGGACCTGCAGGACATTTGGTGCTGCAGTTGTCTTTTCAACTACACCATTAGCTTTTCGAGTCTTTATTTATTGTTTTTTTTTTTAAGTTTGGCATGACTAGTGCTACTATGGAGTCGTAAGTTATTTTAATACTCTAATTTATGCTAAGCCTCACAAATTATTGAATTAAAATAATTCTTCTGATGCATATAAGATTTATTGTCACAAAATTAAATTAAGATCTCATACATATTTAATGTGTTACAAACATCCAACAGATGCAAGACTTGCAATGCGGGACTCACAAAGAAGAAGAAAAAATATAGCCCTTGCCATGTGAAATGACACTAGGATTATAATTTCTGTCTATTTTTTCTTTTCATGATAGATGAGTACATAAGTACAAAATGAAATATTTAAAGAATAAAAAAGACTTGTAGTGGTGGTGGTGGTGGTGGTGGTGGTGGGTAGGGTAGGAGGATGTTGAATGAATGTTAATTATCAAGAAACGGTCAATATTCAATGATCGGGGGTAAGCAATGACAAGCACAAACAATCAACAATATGAGCATGAATGAAGATTGGTTACGAACATATATCTAAAGAAAGGCAACCATCGAAAATCAAGCTTTATTGTGCGGGGCTGAGGGGGTGTTGTTTGGTTTTAGTGTTATAAATTGTAGGAATCGAATTTGTTCGAGAGGCACACCCGAGGGGTTAGAGTGTTTGAACCAATAGAAAAAGAGAGAGTGAGAAGAGAGAAAGTGTGTAGCGACTTACCTCTTTGTGGCAAAACAGAGTATTCTAAAACTATGTTAACCCTTTCTATTTTTATATAATCAAATATTTTTGGTACAAGGAGTGAAGGAAAACCCAAAAGCCCCTTCTTTTTTTAATATACATGGGAGAGGAGAGAGGCAAAAAGTCCTATTACATGAAAAGATCTTTTTATTTTTAGGAGACGGAACGAAATGAATAAAAGTTACAATTATGAAGCTGCTTCAAGTAAGTTTGTTATGGTTCTTCTAGGAATTATATCCATGTGGGCTCAGGGACTTTTTGTCCTATGGCTCGGTTGATTGGGATCGAGGAGGCAAGATGATTAATATTGTCAATCGGTTTTCTAGATGGCGCCATGAGTCAGTCGATTCTTCGGTTAAGTGTGGCTAGTTGAACTACTAAAGATAGTCGTCAAGACTGGTCTGGTTGGTTGGTGTTAGCTAGTCGGATGCATTTAGCCAGTCGTCAATCTTCAATTCCTACTGAGGAAATTCCTACCAGCTAACTAAACAAGTCCTCAGCGGAATGGACGTGTATTGCAGAGTCGATTCAAAAGGTTTGTGGTGTAGTCAACCGATTGATTCTTCTGGGCTACCGGCCCTATTTTTTGTGGGCTTAGCTTTGTAATATCATTTATTCTTAAGCGTTGGATTGCCTCGAGATTCATGCTAACACATTTTTTTGTACATAAATAAAATTCTAGTTTTTGGTTTTGATATCTAAATACATAATAACAATGTCATATTTGTGTCCATAAAAAATGAAGCTCTAGTATTGGATGTAATGCATTAGAAGATTTAGTTTCCTCGGTGCATGCTTAATTGTGAATGCAATTCCTCAATTTATAAGAAAATACGAGCTTACTAGCAACAAAACTATCACGATGAATGTCATCAACAAAATAATAAAATTTTCAAAGTAACCAATAATAACTAAAATGTCAACTTAATCATTAAAGAGCTATATAGTTAGGTAAGTTTTGATTACAATTTCTATTAACTACAAAAGTTTTAAAATTTCAGATATTTGAATAATTTAAAAATAAATTCAATTTATTATTTTATGAAATTTGACATTATCATTAGTTTATCTTGTTGTATTAAAAAAATTCACAAATTTAAGCAATTATGGAATACACCGAGCTTTAATTATGTCATGATATCCTCCACGCACCGCTGATTCCATCAATTCTTGCCTCTACAAAGTTCCAATCAAACTGTTCTCATTCAGATGCTGCAAATCCTATTGATCTTACCTACAAGGTGCTCCCATCATGCCTTTATCATTCTCTTATAATTTTTTAATTAATTTCATCCAAATAAAAACAAAAATATTGAAATATTCAAATACATAATATACAAAATATCATCTACATACATAAAGTCAAACAAAAAAAAAATTCCCATATATTTTTCGACATGATCCTCAAAATTTTGTGAAATTGTTCTTGTTTTCATAATTTTTTTCTCAACCTGTATCAACCCACACACAACTTACGTTCTCCCGTCTCTTTTGTTCGAGACCTGCACAACTCTCCTTTTCAAGTCGCTCACAATGAAGACTTGCGGTAACATAGTATCCTACGTGTTCCCGATACAGTAAATTTACATAAATTTATTTTCAATGAAACTTCTATTTTATACACTTGAGATAATAAGTTTACATAAATCATATCTTTTTGAGTATTGCCTTACTCAATTTTCTAAATTCTAATATAAATGTATGAGGATTTTTTTTTATAAGAAAACTTAAAATATTTCATGAATATTAAAGAGAGTTGAAGCCAGGTTATGTCCATGGAGAGCAATTGCCCTCACTGGAATTTGCTAATTCTATACATAATAGTAATGTCTAATATTTTTTCTTATGCAGTTAAGCCAATATAGTAATTTTGCCCCCTATAAATATTTTGCCTAATACTTAAAAAAAAAAGGATAATTACACATAACCCACATGAAACATTGATATTAATAAATTTATGCCTTGGTGATTTTTTTGAACTACTGAAGTGTTGTATTTACACGTGCCACACGACCTAACTATTGAGAATTCTAAAAAAATAAAAAAATATGTGCTAAAATTTTAGCATGAATTTTGATATCTAAGTTAGAATTTGAAGAAAAGATGAAAAAGGGTTGTTGGTCTGAACGTAATTGCCCCTTAAAAAAAAAAAGACGATTTTTGCCCACAAAAAAATAATAATGTTGCAATAATTGGCTTAAAAATTTTTGAATTTTATTTAATATCATTTAAATTTTATTTTCGTTAAAATTTTAATTGTGATTTGAGATAATTAAGTACGACGATTGAATCTAATGATGCTAAAAACACTTACAATTAAGTGCGATAGAGCATAATTTAAGCACACATTAAAAAAAAAAAAAGGCTTTTAGATGTTTAAACACTATCCAATGACCCAATTAAAAATATAAGATAAATCACAAATGAGAGAATAACTCCCTGGCAAAGTCACCACTCTGCTCTTGGTTGCCCTTTGCTTCTCTTTTGATTCATTTTCATCCGCTTCTATTTTGTGCCTTTTGGTCATTTTCATGGATTTGTCAGTCAGTCTGTCATCATATAACCCTTTTCTTTGAATAACTCTGTCTCTCCCATATCATGTGGATGATCTAAAGAGGCGAGGGATCGGAGGGCTAGGGCATACAATGGTAAAGACAAACAAAAGTATGTGGGGGAAGCATTTTTGAAGTGGACTTTGCGTAGATAACCCTAAAGTGTGTGTCCGAGAGAAAATCGGCTCATAACACTTTAGATACACATCTGTAAATAAGGCTTTATGAAAGGAAATCCACAACCAGAATTCAGGTTATTGTACTTATTGTGGGGTTTGCATCTTCCTATAAGGGCAAACCCTTATTTATAATTACATCTTAAGTAATTGGGGGCGCTTAAAAAAACTCCCGATTAAGGTTGTAACTCATCTTCAGAAAGTTTGAATTTTATTTTTTTCAAGGAGTTTTATTGTCTTATCTTGAAGGGTAACAAATGCTTAAGGGTTCGGAGGAGCCCGTGTGTGGTCTTCTTTATTCATTATTATTTCACCTAAGTTTTAATATCTTTTTTTAATTTTATGGGTTAAAAATTTTATGTTGCTTAAGACTTCTTAGTCGGTTAGTGACATGCCTAAAATATGCTACTTTTATTTACACATTTAATGCATATTTTTAATGATATTGTGCTTTAATGAAATGTATTTTTGATGTTTTTGGTTGTAGGTACACAAAATGTAGCAAGTGGAGCAAATGGAACAAAAATAGAGCAATTTGGAGTCAGAGGAAGCAACAAGGCCAATGTTGACCTGGCGCCTAAGCGCCAGAGATGGTTTTTCTAGATGGTTCAATGAACGTGGATGAATTTCAAAGGGGTGCTTGAAGTAACTCTTGGTGATTTTAAGAGCTCTATTTAAAGAGACTTCTGGAGATTCTAAAGGGAGTCTAAAGAGAGAGAAGGGGAGTCTTCTTAGAGAGAAGAGAGTATTCTTGGAGAGAAGAGAAAGTTTTGGTGGCTTGCTTAGATTTGGAGGAGAAGAGGAGAAGTGAGAGATGTCTTCTTCACTACAGTTCTAAGTGAGATTGTTGTAAGGAGAGTGAGTGATTCAAAGGAACTAGAAGGATTGCTTGGGAAGGAGTTCGAGATAAGTTGTGTATTTTACTTATTCTAGTTTTGTAAGCTTATATTTATCTATAAATCCATGTGTTGTTGTTTCTTCCCGATGAGATTTGAGTAGTTTCCTTTGTCTTTCACATTACAATGAGGAATAAATATGTGAATGAATGAAGTTTAGTAGAAGTGCTTTTAATTCCATAAATTGTGATGATTTAAACTTCATGCTTAATTTGCTTATCGATCTGGCCAATTGATTTGTTGAAATCTGTCATGAAACAGAATGACCTCAAATGACTATTATTTCCTCAACATGGTAAGAATCACATTTAGCCTCATGGATGAGAATGTATTTCATGGGGTTAAGTGAAAATAAATAGAAAAATAAGTTTTGATAGGCGTAAAATTGGAGATTTTTGAGTGACGTACTAAAATTCCCAATTTGGTCCAGATGTTTGGAAACTAAACCGAGATATTAGCCTTTAGGTGAGGGGTAAGTGGAAACTCTAGAGTGATAGCTAGTATCTTCTCAGCCTAACCATGTGTTTAGGAACTTAACTCTGGATTAGCCAATATTCTTTATGCACTCGAGAGAAGGTAAAGAATAAGTATGTTCCCATTTCACACAATATATTAATTATATTTAAAACTATTAGATTACAACATTGATTATAAACTCATTGTAAGGGGAAGGATGTTTTATACAAATTTAAACTCTTCTATTCATTGTTAGTTTAAAATTTCTTGGCAGTAAGTTTACACTTTAGCCTTTTCGATTGTCTTGCATCTATATTTACATTTCTTTAGCATACTTAGCATTCTTTTTAAATTCTATAAAATTAGTTAATACACAAAAACTTTTCATTATTTCTTATGTAATTTAACTGCAGTTTAAAAAAGATTTTACTAAAGTCGTCCTATAAGATTTTTGTCTATCTCTGTGCAATCAATACTTAGGACTCCATTATAGCCCTATATTACTTGACACAATACATATATTTGTGTAATACCCCTAGTGTGTAAACTATTTTCATCAACTTTATAAAATATTTAATTTTGTACACTAGCCACTTAATATATATTGGGTTAAGCTTCTGGTCTTATTTCAGGAATAAAATAATTGTGTAATCGCGGGCCAGGTCAAGTTTATGGCGCCGTTGCCGGGGATAGCGACGAAACCTTTTAACTTAGAATAATTTTTATTTTAACTGTAGAATTATTATAGGAAAATTGTAGTTTCTTTTATATATGTGCTTGTGAATGTGTATTTAAAAATAATAATTATATATATAATTATTTACTATTTTAATTAGTGTGTTTGGCTTGTTTTTGTAATTTATCTTTAATAGTGTATGCGCAGTACGGGATCTGAAGGATTAGTGTCTATCGATTTTGAGTTAGTGCAAACTATTAGAAAAATTAGAAAACAAAAAGAATTTCACAAATTCTAAGAAATTGCAAATACTTTACATAATAATTTAGAAAATCAAATTGATGAGAATGTACAAAAACCATTAATAGATTATGCTAACCTAAGCTAGAAGAAATTCATAGAAGTATACAAACTCCTATCGTATAAGCCAACACATTTGAATTAAAACCTGCTATCAATCCGATGGTACAGAATAACCAATTTGGGGGAACTCCATCTAAAGTTCCTAACTTACATCTTGCTAGTTTCTTAAAATATTTTGTCTGTTGGCACAATTTTAGTTAAAGTGTTGCCCATTGGAAGCTGTCGGCTGCAAGAATCAAAATCCTGTCGCCCGCTTAGGAAAAAAAATTAATATATATATATTAGAAAAATATGAAATCAAACCGATCCCATATATTTCATAGTTCAAATGAAAAAGCACTATACCTCAAACCCTGTATCCACCCCGAAAGATAAACACAAGACTTGAGGGTGAAACTCGATCAAATAAACTAAGAAATATATGACATCTATTTGGTCTGCAAAAACCATTTTACCATTTTATTTAAACCATTTTATTTGCCGACAAGTTTCCTTATTTAATACGAAGAATCAAATAGGGTTTATTTTAAGCTGGGTTCAGAAAAAGCTTCCTATAAGGGCAAACCCCTATAGTTAATTACATTTTAGATAACCAAAGTCGCCTAAGAAAACTATCGATAAAAATTATGGAATATTATCTTCAAAGAGGTCAAAAGGATATGACTTTTCAATGAGATCAGACTCAATGAAATTGGACAAAGAGGTGTGAAAGGAGAATGACTCAAATTTTGAACATTTATTGTGGAATTCAAAGGAGGAAAAACTAGGGGATATCATAGATCAGGAGGAGAACGTCAGTGACTTCCTAAGCTATGTTATGGTTTGGCCTCTGGTTTTGGACAAATTACTTAAATGTTTCATCCTGTCAATTTTATTAATTAGGGCTTACATCTATACAAGAAAATCACACAAATAGCCTGGAAGATGTGAGGATTTAGGTCGTGACAAACAACAACCTCAGAATCCTAAGACGAGTTAGGGCTTATATTGTACAATAGAGCTATACAAAAGGCCTAAATATGAGTTGAAGATTTATGTTGCATAAGCAAACAACCTCAAAATCCTATGGATTGTTGTTAAATTCTAAGAAAAGATGTGTTGTTGTAGATCCTCTTGCTGATGAAGATGGTCATGCTGCCTACAATACTAGCTCCAAACTCCTCATTGTGATGAGTTTAAGTTTTCTAATGTGTCAAGTCATGATGTCAAGTCAAATGTTTCCTCGTTCCTATGGTTATAGTTTTTTAAATATTATGAGGCATGTTAAAGTTGTTTAGAGCAACATCGATTAGAATCCTACGGTTCCCTTGTTCCAGTATCACTATTTTCTTTTGGATTCACTTAGTCCAAATGAATTTACTAAACTCAACATAATGATTTTCATACTTTCATTTAGATCGTGGAAAATCTCGTTAGCACCCGTAGATTATTACCTCTTATGAGGGATTCTCGATCATCCGATAGATATGTCTTACTTTAGTTGCAATTGTTATTTTGTGATGTTTGTGATTAAATTTTGAGTTGTTTTATATTTTGAATGTTTTGGCGGTGAATTTTATCTTGGTTGACATTTAGTTTTGGTTTTGATTTTGTGGCTATCCTAGCAGTTTTGGTTTTCATGCAGTGTGACATCATTGTTTACCATTCAAGCTCGATACAAGAAGTATAAAAAGGTAAATGCATTAATTTAAAAGCGTACCTGTCGATTCTTCTCGTTCTACCACCTGAAAGGCCAGCACTTGCAAAAATGTATGTAATTTTGCAAGGAATTTAAATTGCAGGAATAGATGAAGGTTTAGCTACCAAACCCTAAGTTATGATTTTATTAAATCTCAGAAGATCCTAGTAGATCATTTTAGAACAAAATATGGCAAGTTCAATTTGCTCTTCAGGATGTCCAATAGATTTCAAAAATGCTAGAGGCATGACCCTCGACCATTTTGAAGATCTCTTGAAATATACCGAGTTAATTTTGAACTTATCATATTGTTTTGTTAATCATCTAAGGTCGAAGTGTGACTACCCCATTGCTTAGTGAAACTTGACAATTTAATTATCCTGAGGATAGGATACCCAATTAATCAATTGATGTTTCGTTTAAAGGTTATGTGAGTGGGTGCCCCTAAGGAAAGTTTAGGTCATTTAAAGATTATAGTGCCTACAATTAAAGTCTGACTTGTTGTGTTTAAAGATGTTAATCACCAATCTTGTTAACTTCTAAATCCAATCAATTGAGTTTAGACATCGAGTCTACATTATTAAGCCTTTAACAATCATAATAGGTGAAATGGTGATTATCAAAATTTTAATTTAAGTGACGTATATCCTTATGAAATGATCACATCATTCTCAACTTTGGGCTTAAGAAAAGTAAATTATCATCTTTCCAGCTTAAGCCCATCATTTAAGAATCAGATCAAGTTGACTTCCAAGTCATGAAGATTAGGAGAGTTATGATTTTGTTCATTATAACAAAATATGATTCAAATTGCCCTTGCAAGGGTGGTGAGTGAGTCTCTACCTTTTAATCTCATTGCATTTCAATTATCTAAACATGTTCATTAATATCAAAATTTCTCATATTTTCCTTTGGTTAATCCTAAATTTTGATTAAGGCAACAGAATCTAAAAGGACAATTTTTCCCTTGGGGTACTTCACCTCATAACTCATTAACCACAACTTAAATGACTTTGAGGGTTTATGGTGTTATATCCATGAGGTAATTATAATGTTAGAAGAGAATATGTGGACTTCTTAAAATTTAATTTAATTTAAATATTTATTTAAACCCAGAAAATAGGATTCCTTAGAAATTGATTTATTTGACTTTCAAAAATGAAGTTTTTTATTTATGAGAAAATTATTAGAGATTTTCCTAGGTCAGTGAAATACTTAGACAAAATTTCATATTTTTTTAGAACATAGTCTCTGTAATGAGGAAGAAATCCTTAAAATTTCAAATCATGGTGATCATAATAAATTAAAATACTCCAAAGGGTATTTAATTCATTAAAAAATTGGGAATAAGAAAATAATTTTCATTTTAGTCCACATTATTCTTCTCTATTCACTGAGCAAGAGGGTATTTTATTTTTATTTTTATAATTTCTCCAGAGAAAGATATGAATTTTTGAAATTTAGGCATGTAAAGTAATTCAGAAAATCCATATTTTTCTATTTATCCTACGCGGCACCAACTCAACCTACGGAAGCTCCGAACTCAAACGCGGCACACTCCCATTCGTCGTCGCCATCCACCTCAGTTGCCACGCGACCCGTAGCTCACGAACCAAGAGTCTATCCGACTCGATCTCCTCCGTCCGTTGGATACAGCGCGATCGGTGAATAGAGAATTGAGGATAGGAATCATAATTTAGGTACTGATCCCGAAATGACAATTGAAATTTACATATCAATCTTCGAAAGAGAATCAAAATTTAGGTATTGATCCTGAAATGAGATTTGAAATTTAGCTATCAATCTCAGAAAGAAAATTAGAATTTAAGTACCGATCTTGAGGATAGGAATCATAATTTAAGTACTGATCTAGAAAAGAGAATTGAAATTTAGGTATCATTCTCAGAAAAAAGAATCAAAATTTAGGTACCGACCTCAAAAGATAGGAATCAGAATTTAGGTACTGATCTGAAATGAGAATTGAAATTTTTGTATCAATCTCAGAAAAAAATTCAAAATTTAGGTACCAATCTCGAGGATAGGAATCAGAATTTAGGTACTGATCTGAAAATGAGAATTGAAATTTAGGTATCTATCTCAGAAAGAGAATCACAATTTAGGTACTGATCTCGAGGATAGAAATCAAAATTTAGGTACTGATCCTGAAATGAGAATTGAAATTTAGGTATCAATCTCAGAAAGAGAATCGAAATTTAGGTACCACTCTCGAGGATAGGAATCATAATTTAGGCACTGATCCCGAAATGAGAATTGAAATTTAAGTATCAATCTCAAAAAGAGAATCAGAATTTAGGTACCTACTCAAGGATATGAATCATAATTTAGGTACTAATCCCAAAATGAGAGTTAAAATTTAGGTATAAATCTCAAAAAGAGAATCAGAATTTAGGTACCGTTCTTGAGGATTGAGAATAGGATGTCGTGTTCCAATCAAGGGGCCATATACCAATCTCAAAGATTGAGAATATGATGTCATGTTCCAATCAAAGGGGCCTTATACCAATCTCAAGGATTGAGAATACGATGTCGTGTTCCAATCAAGGGGGCCTTACACCAATCTCAAAGATATGTGCCACATTAGGGAGGAAAGCTCTGGGTCTCATATCCAACCCAAATGGTAACAAGGGAAATATCTACTACTTTGGGGAGGAAAGCACTGGGACTAACATCCAACCCAAGGGGTAGCTGGAAAAGATTTAGCGTCTCGGTATTGTCTACGAGAACAATATGAAAGTAGTGTAGAGAATTTGTGGTGTCGAGCTCATAGATATGTGTCATGTGAAGATAGGTATTGCTGAGAAAGATTTGTGAAATTTTGTTAGATTTTGTGCAAAATGTGAAATTCTGCGGAGATTGTGAAGAAAATTAGTGCAGACAAGGACAGTCGTGCTGCACGAAAAAAGAGTAAAAGAGATCTCAAAATCAAGAGAATCAACTCAACGGGTTTATTTTCTTTTCTTGTTGTTTTTATCACATTTAATTATCAAAATATATTTTTAAAATTCAATTTTCATTGGCTGATTTTTTAAAGGAGAGTATTTTGTTTGAATTTTATTATTATTAAGTTTTTATTGTTTTGTTCTTCGTTCATTGTAGTTTGCAACCAACGTATGGTTTTTTGGCTCTTTATCCATTTCACAAAAGGTCAATTGAAAATTGAACAAATAGACTAAATTCTAAAAGAGATTTCATTAATCTGCTTCAAACAAGAGTAATAGATTGAACATAGGCCGAAGCATCAAAAGGTACAATATGCTGAACGCATCAAAAGTACATCTAAAAATATGTCATGTTGGTTACATATCACAAGTTGAGCATATTTGATACACATATCATCATATCTGCTATGTTAAAACATAGTACAAAAATGTATCCCCTGACTGTCCATCCTCGGTGGGGTGAGCTCCCGATTGAGCTGACCTACAAAGTCACACTCCAGGACAAGAGTTCCTTTTGCATGTACTTAGAGGTGCAACCCTCTCATAGCTCGTAAGGTTGTAGTTCTTCTAACTCCGGATTTTTCTAACTCCGGATTCTAACTCCGGATTTGGACGGAATCCATATGGCATCTTGCTACTATCCATACTTCTGAAAGTTACAGACATCCTGTAGTGTCGTACCCCTGGAATGCAATGTTTGACGATGTCTGCTCCATTTTCTTTGAGAATCAGTACTAAACCCACTAGTAACGGAATCTCTATGGATCCTCTGAACTCATCAGGGCCAATGAAATCTATTTCTTTCTCAAACAGGATATTGCACTTGCTCATGAAGGAGACCGTGCAAAAAGGCCTCACAAAATTATGATGGTCTATATACGGGTGAGTGCAGTCGTCTTCATCGTAGATATTAATGATGCAGTTATTAGGAATGCAATCAGCTGGAAGTATGCTCTATCAAACCATCCTCTTGATCATCCACTTTATCATAGGAGGTAATGGATCCACTTCATCATGTCATAAAATCCCCGGGGAGTTTCCTTGTCTGTCTTTGGTAAAGTTATAACAGAAACCACATTGTGTGGTGATTCTGCCTTTTCCTTGCATCCATTTTTGTGGTTTGAAATAGGTCATTTCCATCAGAAGACCAGCTCGACCCCTATCCCTTATGTCAATTTTACAGTCTAGAATGCTTCTTTCGTCAATTACAGAGATGACTCTGGTGTACAACTCCAAGTCTTCTAGTATATTGACAAAACTTCCTTGAACTTCTTCATAAAATTCAAATTCCATTTTCTTTACTTTACTCATTTTTTTGAATTCTGCCATGGTGATCATTGGCAGCTGTCGAGGACGCTCCCTCATTTTAATATCAGCAGGGATTCCTGCCTCTTTATCCAACAAAATATATGATTCCTTCATTGGGTGATCAATTATCTGAAATCCGCTATCGGTGGACAAATAGTCTTCCAGAGTGCTATGATGCTCTAGGTGGAGGACGTTGTAGTCCGGGCATTCCACAAATGCCCCTGTAGATGGTATTCATGTGGGAATCTCGGCGTTGCATGTCATTTAAGGAAAATTCATTTTCAAGCTTCTAAAAATAAGGAAAATTCATTTTTAAGCTTTTAAAATTTATTTTAATTTAGGAAAATTTGGAAAAATATTTAATGAGTCCCATGTGATCAGAGAACAATTAGGCACATTTTGAAATATTTTGATATTTTTGGGATATTTATTTATTTTTAATTATTTTTAAATTCAAAATAAAGCTAAAAAATTAAGTATTTTTCTAAAAATAATTTTTATTTTTTCCAAGTGCCTCTAATCATATCCAAGTGCCTCTAATAGTGCCTCTAATCATAGGGAACTTAGAAAATCACTTTTCATAATTTTTTCAATTGTATTTAATTTAATATAATTATTTTATACAAAAATAAAAGGTTCTTTGGAAAATCAACTTTAATACTTGAACTTAATAAAGTGATTTTCAATTTTTTATAGTGGATAAAAATGATTTTTATGAACAATGTGGGATTGCTTTTGTCAATTTTGGATAAGTATATAATTTAAATAAATTGACACAAGATATTTACATTTAATTAAATATAGAAATTTACAAGATAATTCAAGACATGACGATATTTTTTCTAGACTTCTCTGACCACAAGAAACTTAATAAAATTATTTTCATAATTTTCCAAATTATCCTTTGATTTATATAATTAAAATAAACCAAAATGGTCACCTTAGCTTGAAAATGTCCTCTGACCTTAGAAAAATTAGAGGATATAGTATCAGTAATGAGGAACAAACCCTCAAAATTTCAAGTCATGGTCTGCAAAGTTTGATCATAATTAATTAAAATACTCCAGAGGGTATTTAATTCATTAAAAATAAGGGAATATGAAAATAATTTTTTATTTTTAGTCCACATTATTCTCATCTGTTCACTGAGCAGGAGAGTATTGTTTTTTAGTTTTAGGATTTTTCTAGAGAAAGTTATGGATTTTTAATGTTTAGGCATTTAAAATAATTCAAAAAATCCATATTTTTCTATTTATCGTACCCGACACCAACTCAACCTACGGCGGCTCTGAACTCACACGTGGTGTGCTCTCATTCGTTGCCTCCATCCACCTCAGCTACCACGTGACCCACAGTTCACGCAATAAGAGTATGTCCGAGTCGATCTTCTCCGTCCGTTGGATACATGCACGATCTGACGACTCTCCGTTTTTGTCCCCAAGTGACCTAACCCAAGAACCATTCACACTAAAACCTTAAGATCTTCATGTAGACTCAACCAAATTGCATGGGGTTTGTTTCTAAACCTTCATCTACTCAACACAAACACATCTATATGCTTAATCAAGTATGAAATTGAGCCATTGCGAATGGAGAATCAAAAGAAGCTCGGGCTAGGGTTAGAGCTCACTACCTTTGTCTGAGAGGGGAGGTCTCAATTAGATGGTTTTGGTAGCTTTTGGTTGAGTCCAATAATCCTCCGGATGAAGTCTCATGCCCTAATGAATTGTCTATATATGTTTTTTTATCAAGGTGGATTTTAGGTGTTGGTTTAGAGCTATCCTAGAGGCTGTTTCAGAGGGGGCTTTAATGGGGAATCAAATCCTCTTGCTCTAGGGATGGTGTGTGCACAATTAGTTTGAGCTTAGTGGACTCTGGAGAGATGTCCTCGTCTAAGCTGAAAGTTTGAGCTCAAAATTGGTCTCTCACAATGGCATTAAGCTTAGGGATGCTTGGAGAGTCTCTGATGAGATTTTGGCAGAGTTTTCCCAAGAATTTGGAACTCTTCTTCTTTGTCCATGGAGAGGCTGATTAAATAGAGGAGCTTTGGCTGGCCACCAGGGCCAATTGATGGGTGTAAAACTGTACTTAGGTGGAGGGCTGAGAAGCTCTAAGGAGCCATTAGGATGAGCTGGCCTCTGGGATTGAAATTGGATTTGATTTAGGGGAGGTGGCTCTTGGTTTTAAAGTTTTTTGGCTACTAGGCCAATCGATAGGGCCAGGGGTGGTGACCAAGTGGTCAAGTGAGCCAGGGAGAGGGTTAATTATTGTTAACCCTTAATGGCAAGGGATGATGGAGGAGATATTTTGGTTAAGGCCCAAAAATGGGATAAGATCCCTTAAATTAAGGGACCCTTAGTCCATAGATCACTTGAGTGGTTTAAGTAGAATTAGCCTGGTCAATAGAGTGTGTTTAGTGGCTGTGGAAACCTTAATTTGGTGACTTTATCATGGCTAAGTCAATTTTGGTGCATGGGATCAATTTGGGTCAAAATGACTAGAAGTTGGGTTTGGGTTAAGCTAGCCATGATATTGAGCTTAATTTATTGGTCAATAGTGTGCTGATGATTGTCACAAGAGGTTTGGAAAATGTTTCGAGTGATTTTGGACTGGTTGGAGGTTCAATTTGGAGGATTTTGGGCATTTTGTCAATTTGAGGGTGTTGGGTTAGATTTGGGTTTAGGTTGGGTTAAGGTTGGGCTAGGTCCAAATTGATGGCTCAAAATGATCTACGGGAATGTCATAAAGAGCTTTCAACATAAATTGGATGTTAATTTTTGGGTTAGGGCATTTAATTTGGTGGAATTTGGAGATAGCCAATTTGAGACAAATATGAGGGTTTTGGACTTAAGTTAAAACTATGTGAAATTGAAGCTTGGCCAAGGACAATTGAAGGCCCAATTTGATGTGTAGGATTGTCATGAAGAGTTTAGTATTCAAATTGGGGCAAATTGGGTAGGTTATGGGGTTCAGTTTGGTGGAGTTAAGCCATAGGGTCAAAATTGGGGGTATTTTTGTAATTTTAGTAAATTTGAGGGTATTTGGTAATTTTGGGTGGTTTTGGGAAATTTAGGTATTTTGAAATGGTTTGAAATATTTTTTGAATAAACTTGAGTATTTTGGGTGAAATTTGAAATTTTGGCCAAATTTAGGGTGAAATTTTGGCCAAATTAAATTTGAAATTTTGGCCAAATTTAGGGTTTCAAGGGCATTTAGGTAATTTGGGTGGATTTGGACCAAGAGGCCAAGTTGGATTTTTTTTTGGTAGAATTGGGGTGCAAACCACTATGATTGTGCCATGGATCAATGAAATGCCCATTTTTTTCTCTATGTACCGGTCTTAGTTAAACCCTTGCCCAGGGCTAGTGGGTCTAGGGGACCATCTACATGACTTTCTCAAAAGATCAAGGGATCAAAGTCAACAATTTTGGGTTTAGGGCTGCAAGTGTATAAAATTAATAATGAGTGTAAGTGAGTGAACTAGCTCAAGACCAATTATCAGGGTCAGCTCTAAGGTAGTCCTATGGGAACTCTCCTTGAGATCCTCCACACTGACCCCACTTACTAGGTGCTAGAGGTTAGGACCAATATGTGGAACTTCAAGTTGAGTAAGGGGGAGTTTAGAGTTTCTAATGCTGAGGCTACCTTTTCTAGTTTTCTAGGAATAGTCAATAGGAAAGTCCTCTGGCTAGACCTTAGGCTACTAAAGAAGAAAAACTAAACCTCAACCAAAAGTGAGATTAACATTGTCACATTTCAGTATAATGGTGTCTCTAATGATGATGTTAGACTTAGGTTTTTTCCTTTTTCCTTAAGGGATAAAACTAAAATGTGGTTGAACTCATTAGGACCTAGATCTATTAGAACCTGGAGTGACCTAGTGTTACACCAAAAGTATATGCATTTTTAGACCCATATTTTATACTCATTTTTGGTGATATTGCACTTTAATGGAAGGTATTTTTATGTTTTCTTGCAGGTTATTTATTTTTAAGACTTGAAGCAAAAAGGATGAAATTTAGAGTCAAAATGCTATTTTTGAAGAAATGCCCATCGCCGACATCCCTTGTTTTTAGATTGCGGAACACTGGCGTCGATGGTGCCAGAATGGGCGTCTACGGTGCCAATTTTGGTTTAACTCCTATTTTTAGAATATTCAACAAATTTGGATGCTTTTTGAAGAATTTTTGGAGGAACCTATTGGAGAACCGACTTTAGGCTTTATTTGGGGCCAAAATTGATCAGAAAAGTGTCTCTTTTTGACATCTCATCATCTCAATTCAACCTTCTATGCATCACACATTTTTTCATTTTTCATTCTACAACCATTTAGAGTCCATTTTTCTTATAATTTAGAGTTTTGTGGTGAGATTAAGTGTGAATTCTTCTTTAAGAGTGTTGGAGAAGGAGAAAAGTGAGAGATTTCTTCTTCCTACTCTTCCTACATTTCCTAGAAGAGGCTACAAGGGATTTGCTTTGAGAAAAAGTTTCAGATAAGTGTTGTTTGTTTATTAGTGTTGTATGAACTTTCTTTTATATATGAAATTTGTGTTTTATTGAATCTTTCTCATAAAGTCTGATTAGTTTACTTTATCTTTTTCCCTACTCTGAGATTTGGTGAAATGAAGAGATAATATGGATGTGCCAATATTAAAATATAAAATAAATTGTGATTATTTTTCAACACTGAACTTAATTTACTTTTTGATCTGGCCAATTGAATGGTTAAAATATGTTGTGAAACATATGATCCGAGAAATGGAGTACGAGTTCTACAACAGACTGAGGATCACAGTTAATTCCATGAAGGAGAATTTCATTCATTGAATTAAGTGCAAATAAATAGGGAATATACTTTGTTGGGTGTAGAATTGGAGAAACTTTAGGGTGACAGACTAAAATCCCTAATTTGGTCTTACTGTTTAAAAATAAAAGCGAGAGTTAGCCTTCAGGTGAAGGGAAGTGGGAGCTCTGGAGTGGGAGCCCGGATCCTTACCCTCATAGCCTAGCCACGGATTTAGAGGCTAAACCTGGGTTAGCCAATAAATTTCTATAAAACTGTATCAGGGTAGAGAATTAAAACTGCTCCTATTTGGAACAATACATATTTGAACCAATTATCTTATCTCATTTTATCAAAACCTCATTTTGTGGGAAAGATGCTTTTTCACATAAAAAATCTTCATCACATAAACATAGTTTAATAGTTTAGTAGTTATTATTTAAACTTTGTTTTTCAGTTTTTTTTATTAGTTAAATAATTTTTTCATGATAATATCTTAACATTCAAAATTAGTGATAGTAATTTTGGTTTGACCTTCTGTGAATTTTCTAGTAAATTTATCATTTCAAATTTAAACATTCCCCGTGGGATTGATATTTGAGGCTTAAATAAAAAGTTTTTTATTACTTGATAAAGATACGTATACTTGAATAAAATTTCAACAATATTTGCTTAAATTTCTTATTAATAAAATATTGCATCAAGCTTTTGGCACCGTTGCATAGCGGAGTCAAATTTATATTTTTACACAACTATATTATCCGGGTCAAGTTTTTGGTGCTGTTGCTGGGAAAGGTAACAATAAATTACATAGATTTGATAAATTAGGATATATATATATATATTTATATATATATATATATAAAATTATTTAAGAGTATTTTTAAGAAAATTTTCTTTACTTATTATATTTGCTTATGCAAAATATTGGATCTGAAGGTTTAGTACCTTACGATTTAGAATTAAAATGTAATGTTCTAGAAAAATTTGAAAACAATAAAAAAGAAATAAAAAATTTAAGCGAAATGGTGAATAATTTAAATAATCAAATAAACAAAAATCGACAAAGACTTTTAAAAGATTATACTAATCCGAAAGCTAATGAACTTTACTTTACTATCCAAAATCCTGATGTTGCTGCTAATTCATTTGAGCTTAAACCTGCTATTATCCAAATAGTACAAAATAATCAGTTTGGAGGAACATATATTGAAGATCCAAACTTACATCTTGTTACTTTTCTTGAAATTTATGCTACTTTTAAATATGACGGAGTATTTAATGATGTTGTTAGGCTTAGACTTTTTCCTTTTTCATTAAGGGATAAAGCCAAGGCTTGGTTAAATTCATTAGCACATGCATCTATCTTATGCCTTTATTGATCTTTAAACGTTTAGATTTGGGAGAGATTTCCAATACTATTGTAACTCTTCAGTTAGTTGCTCGATCAACAACTTATCCAAAAGGAGTTATAGAGGATGTATTAGTAAAAGTAGATAAATTTATTTTTCTAGTAGACTTTATAGTATTGGATATGAAGGAAGATAAAGAAATTCCTATTATTTTGGGGAGACTATTTCTTGCAACAGGGAGAGTTGTGATAGATGTACAAAAATGAGAATTAATAATGAGAGTTAATGATCAAGAAGTAACATTTAATATTGCAAAAGCTATGAAATATCCTACAATAGAAAAAGACAAATGAATGTTTTTAGGATGGAAGTAACTGATTATCTAACTAATGAGCAATTTAAGAATGAGTGTGAAGAAAAATTAAAGCAAGGAGAATTTTTTAAAAATAAGGACGAAATAAAAGAAGAAGATTAAGATTATATTCAGGGCAAATTTGAAACTTTAGACTTCTTGAAAAACGATAATAAAAATCTTATTCCTTCAAGTATTAAATCGCCTGAACTTGAACTGAAAATATTAGCTGCCCATTTAAAATATATGTTTTTAGGAGAGTCATCTACATTACTTGTTATTGTATCTTCTGAATTAAGTGAAATTCAAGAACAAAAATTAATAGAGATGTTGAAAAGATATAAAAAGGCTTTTGGATGGACTTTAACATATATTAAAGGAATTTGTATGCACAAAATTCTATTAGATGAACAATACAAACCTAAAGTTGATCATCAGAGGAGATTAAACCCAATAATGAAAGAAGTTGTTAAAAAAGAAAATTTAAAATGGCTAGATGCTGGAATTATATATCTTATTTTAGACAGTGCTTGGGTAAGTCCAATTCATTGTGTTTTAAAGAAAGGAGTGACCATTGAAGAAAATGAGAAAAATGAATTAATACCAATAAGACAAGTTACTGGTTGACGAATTTGTATTGACTATAGAAAATTAAACATGGCCACCAGAAAAGATCACTTTCCTTTAACCTTTCTATAATAAATGTTGGATAGATTGGCTGGGAACAAATATTACTACTTTATAGACGGATATACCGGTTATCACCAAATTCCAATTGCTTTAGAGGATCAAGAGAAGATAACATTTACAAGCCCATATGGAACATTTGCTTTTCGTAGAATGCCTTTTGGATTATGCAATACAATAGCAACATTTCAAAGATGTATGATGTCAATTTTTAGCAATTTTATTGAACATGGAATGAAAGTGTTTATGGATAATTTTTTGGTATTTGTAACTTCATTTGAATTATGTTTAAATAATTTAGAAAAAGTTCTCGAAGTATGTGAAAAAACCAACCTTGTACTAAATTGGAAAAGTTGTCAATTTATGGTTGCAGGAGGAATTGTACTTGGGCAAAAATTTTTTGAAAATGGCATGGATGGCATGGAAGTAGAT
>NW_018249546.1:255931-303892 GCF_001263595.1 Phalaenopsis equestris
GCTAGTGGGGTAAGAAGCTTTTTAGGACATGCTAGTTTCTACAGGCGTTACTAAAAATTTTTTTCTAAAATAACTAAGCCATTATGCCAACTTTTAGAAAAAGATACGAAATTTGGTTTTAACAAGGAATGCATAAAATTATTTTGAATTATTGAAAGAAAAATTAATTACTACACCTATAATAATTCCACTTGATTGGGAGAAACCATTTGAAATAATGTGTGATGCTAGTGATTATGCTATTGGGGTTGTGTTAGGACAAAGACACAACAAAGTTTTTAAAGTAATATATTATGCTAGTAAAACTCTAAATCATGCTCAAATTAACTACACTACTACTGAAAGAGAGTTACTCAGTATTGTTTTTGCCTTTGATAAATTTAGACCTTACTTAATATTAACTAAATGTATAGTGCATACAAATCATTCTGCTATTAAATATTTGATGCAAAAGACAAAAGGATGCTAAACCAAGATTAATTAGATGGATACTTCTATTGCAAGAGTTTGATTTTACTGTAGTTGATAGAAAGGGAAATGATAATCAAATGACTGATCATTTATCTTGACTAGAAAGAGAAATATTAACTGATTTGCAAATGAAATTTTAGAAAATTTCCCTGATGAACAGTTATATAATATTGATGAAATGAATGTATCGTGATATCCTGATATAGTAAATTATATTGTAAGTGATATTATACCACTTGATATTAAAAAATCACAATTAAAAAAAATTATATATGATTCAAAATTATAATTTTGGGATGACCCATATTTATATAAATAATGTAAAGATCTAATTATTAGAAAGTGTGTGCCTTATGAGGAAACTCAACAGATAATTGAAAGATGCCATGATTTTGAATTTGGAGGACATTTCGGAACAAATAGAATTGCATATAAGATTTTGTAAGCTGGATTTTATTGGCCTACTCTTTTTAGAGATGTTAATGAATATATTAAAACATGCGATCAATGTCAACGAGTAGGAAATATTTCTAGAAGAAATGAAACGCCTCTAAATTACACATTAGAAGTTGAAATTTTTGAATTGTGGGGATTAGATTTTATGGGACCATTTATGCCATCATTTGGAAACTTATATATATTACTTGCTATTGATTATATGTTCAAATAGATTGAGTTATTGCTGTACCTAGATGTGATGCTCGGAGTGTTTCTAAATTTTTAATTATGGAATGCCGGATATAAAATGCCGAGAGTAATTATTAAGGATGGAGGATCTCATTTTAGGAACAACTGAATCGAAAAAGTAATTAAGAAATATGATATTATGCATAGATTCTCTACTGCTTATCATCCTCAGACTAGCGGTTTACCAGAGATATCAAATCGTAAAATAAAATGAATTTTAGAAAAAGTTGTAAATCCTTATAAATTAGATTGGTTTGTTAGATTAGATACTGCATTATGGGCATTCAAAATTGCTTATAAGGCTCTTATAGGAATGTCCCTATATAGACATATTTTTGTAAAAACATGTCACTTACCAATAGAATTAGAGCATAATGCATTTTGAGCTATTAAGAAATTTAATTTGAATTTAAAGGATGCTAGTGATAAAAGATTATTGCAACTTAATGAACTTAAGGAGATTAGAAATGAAGCATATGATAATGTAAAAATCTATAAAGAGAAAATGAAAATATGGCATGATCAGAAGATTATTCAAAAGAAGTTTAAACTTGAACATGAAGTTTTATTATGTAATACAAGATTGAGATTATTTCCAGGAATACTAAAATCCAGATGGTTAGGACCATTTAAAGTGATTAAAGTCTATCATTATTGAATTGTTGTTTTTAAAGATCCTAACAATGGAAAGATATTTAAAGTTAATGGCCATTGGTTGAAACATTATTATGAAGGGCTCATACCTCAATTTAAAGAAGTTTTAATGTTAAGTTAACCCAACTAAACAAATGGTATGTCGAGCTGATGACATTAAACCAAGTGCTTTGTGCATAAATTTTAGAAATACTTCTAGGTATGGAGTTTTCAATAGAAGAAAGTTTATCAGTTTTGACGCGCAAAGATTATACAAGAAAGTTATGAAAGTTATTACAAAAAGAAGAGGTTTATCAAGGAAAGAGGCTTTGTCAATCATGGATTGATTAATCCAAGTTCTCTGATATATAAAATCATTATACAAAGACGATGGAAAGTTCTGTGCTACACTACCGCTGCAGTTGTTGTACCAGTAGTGAAGGAATTCTTTGTCAACTGACATGAAATTACCCAAGGAGTTTTCTTTGTACGAGGTAAGGCTATATTATTTACTCCAGCACGAATCAATGAGTTGTATATGATAGAAAGTGTTCCAATCTGTCATTATACAAATTTTATCCCTACGAGAGATTTAATGCAAGATGTCTATAAAATGCAAGAGAGATTTAATGCAAGATGTCTATAAATTTCTGACGGATGAAGGTGATATTTGGGAAATGTGAGATGAGAGATATGTTAGTATCTATGCTTCATCACTTAATCCAATATCGAAGCAGTGACATTTCTTCATTTCTGCAAAATTACTCCCTATCATAAAGATTAGTAGAGTCACCAAAGAAAGTGTTATTTTGAACTATTACATTCAAATAGGATCTATCATTTTTAAATCTGTTATGGGTATTATTATGTATGGGTGAATTTATGGATTCGAGCATCCTTTCATAAATTTTCTACTTTGCAGTCAATCTTAAGTTCCATATGAAAGTTGGGAAAAAGTTTTATTACCTTGGGAGCCCATGATTGCTATTAATGATAATTATGTTGGAAATGAGAATGAAGCATTAAAGGCTATCTTAGATCATTCATCACATGCTTCAACTCCATTGATGCCACCAACAGTTGAAAGTTCACTTGCTGTGGAATAGAAATTGAACAAAATTAAAAGAGAAATTCAGAGTATTACAAATGCAATAGGAGATCTTAAGTATCTTTTCGATCACCTATATTGGAGGATGAAAGAGAATTTTGATCATACTGGAACATTTGAAGCAGGATTAGTGCGGATGTTTAAAGAAAAAGGATGGATCAAAGAAAATTCGACTGATCAATTCCCGTATTGACCCTTCTACAATATGTACGTTCATTACCAGTCTATGGAAGATATTAGAGGAGGAGAAAGCACTGAAGATGAGGCAGATAATTGAAGATTTGGGCTCTCTACTAGTTTAAAATACTTATGTACTTAATGTGATTGTGTGGATTTGATTTAGTTTGCTTTAGAATTCTATAAACATTGACTTAGAATTTTGAACTTTGATTTTGTGTATAGTTTTGTGTCAGTGTTTAGTTTTGTGGCTTAATTTCGACGCTGATTTATAATTTAGTTTGCTTAATATGTGTGAAAGTGTGATTAGAAAATGTATTTGTAAAAGTGTATTTTCATATATAAAAGTTAGTTTGTTATTGTTTGTGAAAATGATTGTTTGTTAATGTTTCTTTTTGAATTATTGTTATACAAAATTTAGGTAAAAAAATAATCCTAAAAAGACTTTGGAAAAAATTGAAAGGAAATTGAAAATTGAAGAAATAAAAAAAATGGAATTTTTAGGCCTGCAACGCCGACGACGCTGGCATGGGTGCCGATGGTGCCCTCGACCCAAGAACAGCCTTTAACCCTTTAAAATTCACAATTTTCACCGTAAATTGCCATTTTTACCCTTGAGTCACCTTCAACCTCCGATTTTTCCACCTAGGGCTCGCATTTGCATGGATTTGAGGCAATTTTAAGGCAAAGGAACTTTGGATTTCATCTTCTTTAGGTAAGAGCTACACTTTGAACTAAATTTTTTTGTTTATTTTCACCAAGGATTTATCTCACATTGCCGAGATCCGAAAATTTTGGAATTTTTTGAGAGATTTTGAGAAAATCCTTTGGTTAAGAACTCTTACTTAGTAGATTTAAGTTTAAAGTGTTTTACATTGTGATTTTCAAAATTTTTGGAATTTATTCAAATTTTTATCAAATTTTCTTAGATTTTCTATGGCACCAAGAATGAGCAAATGAAAAAGAAAGTAGACCATGATGAACAAAAAATTTTTAGATTCAGGGCTAGTGCTCAATTCAATAATCTACTTGAGCATAAAAAGTAATTCTGGATCGTGGTTTTAAAAATCCGGGAGGAGAAGTTGAACAATTAATCAATGTTCGACAGTAGAAAAGTTTTGTTATTTTACGGCTTATGTGATTATTGATGTAGTGATGAAATTCTATGCCAACTTTATAGAGGCTTCTGATGATGTTGTTTTTGTTCGTGGAAAAATGGGGGAGTTTTCTCCAAGAAAAATTAATGAGTTTTATCAGTTGGAAGATGTTTACAATTGCCGATATAAATCATTTTCTACTACAAATGAGGCTTTAGATGAGTTTATTTCTTTTCTTACTGATGGAAGAGGGGCCTGGAAAGTCAAAAATGGTGTTAAGGGAAACTTTCCTCTATCTATGTTTAATGTAGTATCTAAGGCCTGTCACTACTTTATTTCTGGAAGAATGATTCCGACAAATCATCATAGTGAGGTGACCAAGGACAGAGCCATCCTAAATTTTTGTATTCAGCAGGTGATGCCAGAAATGGAGATAAATGTAGACTCTATTATTTTTATGAACACTAGATCTATTGCTTTGGGAGAAACTATTGGTGGTTTGGCACACCGTGCACTTATTTTCACACTATGTGAATAGGCAGGAGTTGATTTTAGACCTGAGTAAGAGAGGATCGAGCCTCTAAAACCTATTGGGCCTGACAATATAAAGACATTTGAATCTCATGTTGATTGGAGATCTGGAAGTAAGACCAGAGATATTCCTTCTACTTCAAGGACCCCTACTTCTATTGACCCTACTAACTGAGAACTTTTAGAATAGATGATGATCCATCAGGGAGATATCTTAAGAATAAATCATAGATTGCAAAACATGGATGCCAGAAATGCTCACATTGGTGATTTGATACGACAGAAGTTTGAATATGATGCTGCTTATGATGATGCGTTGGTGACATACATGAAGGGTGATCATTGAGTTCAATTTTCTACTCACCCTGTTTTTACTCCATATGAGCGGCAGAATTTGGATGTAGAAGAAGAAGTTGATGATGATTGGTGATTTTTCATTTAGTGTATGTTTGATTGTACTTTAATTTTATGTTGTTTACTTTTGTTATATTGTTGAGACTGTTTATTAAATTTTGAGACTCTATTTTGTTGTTATGTTGAGTTGTCAACTGTAGTTTGTAAAACTGTTTTCATTTCGGGAATTCAGATTAATTATATTATTAGTTTTTGTATTCTGTTAAATGTACTGTAATTAACTCTTTCTCAGCAAATTTTATATGTATTATGTGCAATTTAATGTTTTAAGTCTTGTAGCTTTTTATATTAGCACCTGCAGTATTTCAGAATTAAGTTTCAAAATCAGAACCTTCAACAGGTATGTCTTTTGTTTATGTATTTAATGTTTTCTTTAACCCTTTATTTTTCAGTTCTTCATGCTAAATCTTTTAAAAATTTAAGTTTGGGGGGGGGGGGGGGGGGAGGAAAAATTTTTTTGAAAAAGGGAAAAAAATTAATTTTTTTTTGTAAAGGTTAATTTTAGAGATTAAGATATTTGGTATAAGAAAAAGACTATGTTTTTCTATTTTAAGTAAAGAAATTTGTATTTTTGAAATATTAAAAATCTTAAAGGTTCATGTAAGAAGAAAAGAATTAAACTTTATGAAATCTTTAAGCTAATATAAATTTGTTAAGTGAAGAAATGTGAAAAGTTTTTGACTTTAAGAAGAGGATAGTGAAGTTCAAAATCATTAAAGGCTATCCAAATATAGTAATCCTCACACATAAAAGAAAAGAAAAGAAAAAAAAAAGAAAAGATGTGGGGAGAAGCTTGAGGAGATGCCTAATTAAAAATTTGCTTTACTTGAATCATGTTAAGGAAGAAGATTTGACTACATTTTCTAAAATTTTATTTGAGTATTAGCTCATTTACTAGTAAAGTTTTATGAAGTTCTTTTCCGTATGAATACTTTAAGTGGATTTAATATGACAATTTGCATTTTTTATTGAAAAGAATAGAGAATCAGAAATCTTGAACTTGATTGAAAAGACCATCACCTTCATTTCATCAGAGACTTGGACAACAGAAGTTGGATGAACAATTTTCAAAGTATCAGGAAATATTCAAGAAATTAATTATTAATATAACATTTGTTGAAGCTCTGGAACAGATGTCGAGATATTTAAAGTTTATAAAGGATATTCTTAATAGGAAAAGAAAGTTTGTAGATAATGAGACCGTTGCCCTTAGTGAAGAGTGTAAAAAAACTTCCTAAAAAACTTAAGGATCCTAGTAGCTTTACTTTTCTATGTGCAATGGGAGATAAATTTTACAGGAAAGCTCTATGTGATTTAGGAGCTAGTATTAACCTTATGCCACTATCTATTTTCTGAGGGTTAGGCTTAGGAAAGATTTCTCCCACGTCTGTAACTCTTCAGTTAGCTGATCGATCGATCACCTACCCGAAGGGAGTTATAGAAGATGTGTTAATAAAAGTGGATAAATTTATCTTTCATGTAGATTTCATTGTGTTAGATATGAAGGTTAGATATGAAGGAAGATAAAGAAGGAAGATAAATAAATTCCAATCATTTTAAGGGGACCTTTTCTTTCTATTGGAAGAGCTATGATAGATGTGCAAAAAATTGAGTTAACCATGAGAGTCAATGATCAGGAAGTTACATTTAATATATAAAAATTAATGAAATATCCAGCAAAGGGAAGAGATGATGAATGTTTTAGAATGGATGTTATCAATCAATTAAGTATAAGCCATTTCAAGAAATATTATGAAGATAAAATGGAACAACAAGAACTAGATTACGAAGAAGATATTAATCTAAAAGATAAAATAATTAAAAAAATTAATAAGGATGTAAATTATGTTTAGGAAAGTTTTGAGTTGTTGGACACTAGTGAAAATAGTAAATCTTTCAGTCCTTCAATTGAAAAGTCTTCTGAACTAGAGATGAAGGTTCTACCTTTGCATTTATTATATGCTTTTCTAGAGAGCTCAACTACATTACCTTTTATAATATCCTCAGACCTAACTGAAGATCAAGAACAAAATTTAATGGAAATTTTAAAAAATGATAAGAAAGATTTTGGATGGACGATAGCTGATATTAAACGTATTAGTCCTTTCATTTGTATGCACCAAATTTTAATAAAAGAGAATCATAAGCCGAGAGCTGATCCTCAAAGGAGACTAAACTCAATAATGAAAGAAGTTGTAAAGAAAGAAATTATAAAGTGGTTAGATGCTAGAATTATTTATCCTATCTCGGATTGGGTTAGTCTGATTCACTGTGTTCCTAAGAAAGGGGGAGTGACTGTATCTATTAATGAAATAAATTAATTATTCCAACTCGACAATTCACTGGGTGGAAAATCTGCATTAATTATAGAAAATTAAAATTCACCAAATGAAAATATCACTTTTATTTACCTTTTATGGATTACATATCAGATAGGCTAGCGGGGCACAAATATTTTTTCCTTTTGGATGGATATACTGGTTATCACCAAATTCTTGTAGCTCTTTAGGATCAAGAAAAAACCACATTCACTACTTTTTATGAGGCTTTTGTTTTAATATGGATGCCCTTTGGATTATGCAATGCACTTGCAACTTTTCAAAGGTGCATGATGTCCATTTTCTGTGACTTAATTGGGAAAGGAATTGAAATTCTTATGATGACTTTATAGTGTTTGGTACTTCATTTGATCCATGTTTAAATCTTTTATAAAAAAGTACTAAAACACTGCAAAGAAACAAATTTAGTTCTCAATTGATAAAAATGTCAATTCATGGTTGCAAGAGGAATTATACTTGGACATAAATTTTCAGAAAATGGTATGAAAGTAGATCTAGCAAACTAAGCCTCTATGCCAACCTTTAGAAAAATATGCTTTATTAGATTTAATCAGGAGCGCTTAAATGCCTTTGAAGTGTTAAAAGAAATATTAATCAGTGTTCCAATTATTGTTTCACTTGCATGGGGGAAACAATTTGAGTTGATATGTGATGTAAGTGATCATGCTATTAAGGCTATTTTAGGACAAAAATGTGATAAAATTTTCAAAGTAATTTACTATGCTAATAAAACTCTTAATGAATCTCAAATTAATTATGTAACTGCAGAAAAAGAGTTATTATCAATAGTATATGCCTTTGATAAATTTAGGTCTTTTCTTATAGGAACTAAATGTATTGTGCATATAAATCACTCTGCTATTAAATATATGATGCTAAAAAATGATGCAAAACCAAGGTTAATCTGATGGGTCCTTCTGATGCAAGATTTGATTTTAAAATAGTAGATAGGAAAGGAACTAATAATCAAACAACAGATCATTTATCTAGGCTTGAACAGGAAAATTTAATTAATCTTGAAAACAAAATCAATGAGTATTTTTCCAATGAAAAATTATATATTGTAACTGAATGGTGTGTTCTATTGTATGCTGACATAGTTAATTTCATAGTTAGTAACATTTTACCATATGGTTTGACATACCCACAATAGAAGAAATTTATGCATGATGCAAAATCTTACTTCTGGGATAACCCATACTTATATAAACAATTTAAGGACCAAATTATTCGAAGATGTGTACCTATGGAAGTAACTCAACAAATTATTCAAAGATGTCATGATTTTTATTTTTGGGGACAATTTAGGATTGACAGAACTGCATATAAAATTTACAATCTAGATTTTATTGGCCCACAATATTTAGAGATGTTAATAATTATGTCAAAACATGTAATCGATGTCAGCGGGTAAGAAATATTTTTAGAAGAAGTGAAATGCCCCTCAATTTTACTTTAGAGGTTGAATTTTTTTATGTTTGGAGTTAGACTTTATGGGACCATTTATACCATCCTTCAGAAATATATACATTTTAGTTTCAGTGAACTATGTTTCAAGATGGATAGAAGTGATTGTCTTACCTCGTTGTGATGCTCAAAGCGTTGCAAAATTTTTAAAGAAAAGTATTTTTAGTATATTTGAGTTGCCAAGAGTAATAATTACATATGGGGGAAGCCATTTTAGGAATAGGAAGATTGAAACGTTAATTAGAAAATATGATATTAAATACATGATTGCCACTTCTTATCATCCTCAGACTAGTGGTCTAGCATAATTATTTAACCATGAAATTAAAAGAATTTTGGAGAAGACTGTAAATTCTAATAGGGTGGATTGGCCTAATAGACTAGATGGAGCATTACAGGCTAATAAAATGACATATAAAACTCCTATTTCACTTTTGGAAAGGCTTGTCACTTAATAGTAGAACTGGAGCATAAAACTTGTTGGACTATCAAAGAATTTAATTATAATTTGAAAGATGCTGGTGAGAAACAACTATAGCAATTGAATAAGCTTGAGTAAATCAAAAATGAATTTTTGAAAATGTGAAGATTTATGAAGAAAAGATAAAATTATTGCATGATCAGAAGATTTTAAGAAAGAATTTAGAACATAGACAAGAAGTTTTACTGTACAATTCTAGATTCTGTACAATTCTAGATTGAAATTATAGATTGAAATTATTTTCTGGGAAACTTAAGTTCAGGAGGATGGGCCATTCATTGTGGTGAAAGTGTATCTTTATAGTGTTGTGGATATCAAGGATCCGAAAAATGATAGAATTTTTAAAGTAAATGGACATAGGCTGAAACCTTACTTTCATGGAAGTAGACCTATATTTAATAAAATCCTAATGTTGGGCCAACCCAAGTAAGTAGTGGATGAATCGTGTGTAGGTAAACCATAGTTATTAGAGCGGCTTAAGTTTAAATTTGATTGTGTGTATTTGTCTGATTGTATTTTGTGTTTAAGAGTCAAACATGTTATGTTACTACTTAAAATGCTATAATTCAAGACCTAGATGAGGTTAGGACGTGTATTTGGACTTAAGACAAACTGGTGTTCAAGTGTGCACTGGTGCTTAGGAGCCGAGATCTGGCTCCTTGGCGCCACAGTTACATATCCGCCCAATACTTCAACCATTCAGTTTTTTTTATGTTTTTCCATTAAAAACCCCCAAAACCTTCATTCTATTTTGTTTTTCATTAATTAGAGGATTTTGGGAGTGAGGGAAGACTTGAGATTTTATCACATTTCAAGATTCATGGATTTGAACACTTTGGCTAGTTTAACTCATGGAGAGTTTGATCCAAAGAAGTTCATAAGCAAGGACACACAACGACTTCATAATAGAACTATGGTAAATAAGAAATTGATTAGAGAGAGAGGATTTATTATGCCTGTAGGTCAGTTAGAGGCAATTATTGCACAGAGACGATGATAAGTGTTTTGCTACACCACTGCCACCACTGTTATCTCTGTTATGAAGGAATTATATTCAAATCTTCATGGAATAAATCATGGATTGCTCTATATTCAAAGTAAGTTAGTACCTTTTACTCCTTAAGGATCAACAAGTTGTTCTAGGTGGATGATGTACTAATTTGCAAATTTACTAACTTCACTATGACTAGAGACAATTTGACGAGATCTTTATTTTCCTGACATACACCAAAGAATGTTGGAAATTGAGAAGTGATTCCAAGCTTATAAAACATGCACTAAAAATAAGTTATTTTGAGGTTGATCAATATTCTTACACCCTAATACAATGTTGATGTACTAAAATTTCACCTAAGTTACACTATAACATTTCTGAGAAAAAAATTATAGGCAACTCTACTGAAATACAACACCTCAACTCAACAAACTCAATTTTTGAAGTTGTAGTGTTACTTAAGGACAAGTAACGTTTAAGTTTGGGGTATTAATACGCTTAAAAATTTCCTACTTTTTTATATACATTTCATGCTCATTTTTCATATATTGCACCTTAAAGAAAGCTATTTTGCGTGTTTTTGGTTCCAAGTATAAGAGTTGGAGTTTTGGGGAAAATGGAGAAAAAATGGTGCAATTTGGAGTCTAATTAAACAAGGAAGAAAAATCTGACCTGATGCATTTTGATGACTTTCTATGCCCAATCTTCTTTACATTTATCACATATTTTTGAATGAAATTAAACTTTAAAGAATTTTATTTTCATGTTTATCTTGTAGGTATAACACTTGGAGCAGTTTGGAGCTGAAAGTGAGGAGAAGCTTGAGAGGATCCCTAATTAAAAATTGGTTTCACTTGAATCATATTAAAGAAAGGGGCTTTATTCTAAACTTTTATTTCCTAAAATTATTAGTTTACCTTTACTAGTAGAGTTCTCTCAAACTCTATCTATTAATTTTCTGAGATACCTGTGTTTTTAAAACTACAATTAATTTTTGAAATGAATAGAAAATTAGAATTCCTGGACTTGATTATAAAATTTTCTTATATCCTATTTCTAGCTTGAATTACTAGAATTTTTCTAGAGTCATAACTATTACATTTATAGGACAAAACTATAGGGGTCTTTAATGAAACCCTCTACCACATGTTAACATATTTAATTTTTCAAAAGAAATAAGTTACTTGAGGACAAGTAACAATTAAGCTTGGGGAATTTTGACATGCCTAAAATATGTTTTTTTTTGTACATTTAATGTCATTTTTAATGATATTGCACTTTAATGAAATGTATTTTTGATGTTTTTTGTTGTAGGTACACTAAATGGTGTTGTAGGTACACTAAATTGTAGGTACACTAAATGGAGCAAGTGGAGCAAATGTAATGAAAATAGAGCCATTTGGAGTCAAATGAAGCAACAAGGCCTTGTTTACCTGGCACCTAGGCGCCGGAGACTACTTTTCTAGATGGTTCAATGAACGTGGATGAATTTTAAAGGGGTGCTTGAAGTAATTATTAGTGATTTTGAGAGCTTTATTTAAAGATACTTCTGGAGATTCCAAAGAGATTCTAGAGAGAGAGAAGGGGAGTCTTCTTAGAGAGAAGAGAGTCTTCTTGGAGAGAGGAGAAAGACTTGGTGGATTGTTTAGATCGAGAGGAGAAAAAGAAAAGTGAGAGATATCTTCTTCACAAGAGTTCTAAGTGCGATTGAAGTGGAATTGTAAGGAGAGTGAGTGGTTCAAAGGAACTAAAAGGATTTCTTAGGAAGGAGTTTGAGATAAGTTGTGTAGTTTGCTTATTTTACTTAGTCTTATTTTATAAACTTATATTTATCTATAAATCCATGTGTATTTGTTTCTTCCCTATGAGATTTGAGTAATTTCTTTTTTCTTTCTCCCTGCAATGAGGAATAATTATGTGTAGGAATGAAGTTTAATAGAAGTGATTTTAATTCCATAAATTATGATGATTTAGACTCTATGCTTAGTTTACTTATCGATCTAGCAAATTTATTTGTTAAAATTTATTGTGAAACATAATGACCCAAAAGGGTCATGCTTTCCTCAACATAGTAAGAATCACATTTATTCTCATAGATGAGAATGTAGTTCATGGGGTCAAGTGAAAATAAATAGGGAATCAAGTTTTGATGGGCATAAAATTGGAGATTTTAGAGTGACGGACTAAAATTCCAAATTTGGTCCAAATGCTTGATAACTAAAGTGAGATGTTAGCCTTCAAGTGAGGGGTAAGTGGAAACTCTAAAGTGATAGCTAGTATCTTCCCAGCCTAATCACGGGTTTAGGGACTTAACTCTGCATTAGCCAACATTCTTTATGTACTCGAGAGAGGGTAAAGGATATGTATGTTCCTATTTGGCACAATACATTAATTATATTTAAACATATTAGATTCATACATTGATTATAAACTCATTGTAAGGGGAAGGTTGTTTTATACAAATTTGAACTCTTCTATTCATGTTCAGTTTAAAATTGCCTAGTAGTAACTTTACACTTTAGCCTTTTTGATTGTCTTGCATTTGTATTCTACATTTTCTTAGCATACTTAGCATTCCTTTTAAATTCTGTAGAATTAGTTAATACATAAAAACTTTTCATCGTTTCCTATATAAGTTAACTGCTATTTAAAAAAGATTTTACTAAAGTCATCCTTTAAGAGTTTGGCTTATTCTTTTGCAATCGATACTTAGGACTCTATTGGAGCCCAATATTACTTGAAACGATACATATACTTGCATATTACCCCATGTGTGTAAGCCTTTTACATCAATTTTATATAATATTTAATTTTGCACACTAGCCGCTTAATATAAATTGGGTCAAGCTTTTGATTATATTTCAAGACTAAAATATATGTGTAATTGTGGGTTGGGTCAGTTAGCTTTTGTGATTTTTGTGTTTTATTTGAATGTTTGGGATGACCCGATCAAGATCCTATGGTTTCATCCTCCCAAAATCATAGTGGTTTTTTGTTTGATTAGTCATAAGAGACTGGAAGGTACTTTATTTGTAGCAATGGGTTGCCTCCTCTGAAGTACCTTCTCAAACCATGTTGCATTTTATGCGTATATTTTAAGTTTTAGTAATTTTAGGGTGCAATTTATGCTGTGTCTTTTATGTTGATTTAATATATGACACGTCTAAAATTTACTTACTTTTTCATATATATTTTATGCTCAATTTTAATCATTTTTAATGATATTAAATTTTAAAGGAAGTTATTTTGCATATTTTTGATTTCAGATACAAGAAATGGACTTTTGGAGAAAATGAAGCAAAAAAGTTGCAATTTGGAGTAAAAAAGAGCAAGAAAGAAAATTCTGACTTGGCACATTTTGATATGTCTTTCTATGATTAATCTACTTTACATTTATCACATGTTTTTGAATAAAATTACAGTTTAAAGAAATGTTGTTCTCATGCTTATTTTGTAGGTATATCTGTTAGAAGCGAAACATAACTAAAATAGGGCGAAACAGAGTCAAACAGAGCAAAACGGTGGAGCTGCTGCAGGGTGGCGCCTGAGGCACCAGAATCCAGAGAACTGACGCCAGAGACGATATAAGACGGATTAATGTTGTTCAGGACGAATTTTGAGCGGATTTTGAAGGCTCTAAATGATTCAAATGCCCCAAGGAGTGATTCAATGTGTATAGACACTTTAGAAGGCTCTTTAATGAAGAGATATGTCTCTTGAATGAATAGTCATGTATTTTGGGATTTAAAAGATGTGACTTTGGAGAGAAATTGGGAGGAAATTTTGAATTCTTTTTGAAAAGAGGCAACCCCTAATTAAAAAGGAGAGGAGTCTAGGGCATGACTGTGGCGTGAGAGTGAGAAGAAGGCTTTGGAGAAAGAAGGCTTTGGAGAAGAGAGGAAGAGAGGATTTTCTTCTAGGGTTGTAAGAGGAGAGGGAATGTGAGAGATTTCTTCTTCATTACATTTTTAGAAGAAAATTAAGTGTGATTGTAAAGAGAGAAAGTGCTTAAAGGAAACTTCTTGGGATTTGCTTAGGAAGGAGTGTGAGATAAGTTGTGTTCTTTTCTTTCTTTATTTTGTAAACTTATTTTTATATATGAAATTTGTGTTTTGTCATATCCTTCTCATGAATCGTGAGCAGTCTTCTTTATCTTTCTCCCTACAATGAGATTTGGTTTTGTGAAGAATTAATTTTTTTATGCAAGGTTTTTAATTTCAATAAATTGTGATGATTTCAACTCTGATATTCATTTACTTTTTTATTTTGCCAATTGAAAAGTTAAAATTTATTGAGAAACATAAGATCCGAAAGGGCTATGATTTATACAATAAGGTAAGGGTCTCATTCAATTTCATGGGTGAGAATGTAATCCATGGGGTTGATTGCAAATAAATCGGGATGCAAATGAATAGGGAAATAAACTTTTTTGGACAAAGAATTGGAGATTTTAAGGTGACACATTAAAATCCCCAATTTGGTCCAATTGATTTGAAACTAATGCGAGATTGTTATCTCTCAGGTGAGGGAGAAGTGAGAGCTCTGGAGTGAGAGCCGGTATCCTCCCAACCTAACCACGAAATTAGGGACCAAACTCTAGATTAGTTAATGTTCTTTATGCACTTAACAAAAGGTAAATAATAATATTGCTCCTATTTGAAACAATACAATTTTATAAATAATTTTAAATGATTTTAATTACTTCATTAACCATGTACTCATTGTAAAGGGAAAGTATACTTTCTTAAATTTGAACTCTTTTTCACAAAACTTTGTTTAATCTTAGTAAATTTAACATCTTAGTAAATTTAACTTAATCTTAGTAAATTTAACTTTGAAGTTTAGAAATTAGTTTAGTAAACTTAGTTCTTTTAGTTACATTTCTGTTAACTTTCATTAAACCCATGTTAAATAGTCTTTCTTAATTTAATTTTTATAGTTTAAATAATGTGATTTGTGTTATTATCTTAAGAATTTCCATCTTCTCTGTACTTGAAGCGATAGGTGCACTTGCGTAGAGCCCCTAGTGCGTGAACTATTTTATATATTTTATAAACATTTTAATTTTGCACATTTACTACTTAATATAAATTGGATCAAGTTTTTTGTCATAATTTTGAAAGCTAAATTAATGCTTAATTTTGGGACGGGTCAAGTTTTTGACACAGTTACTGAGGATTTAATTTGACATAAAAAAAAGCTGAAAAACAACACACACAAGAAGTGCATCAAGTTTTTGGTGTCGTTGCTGGGAAGCTTCAGTAATAAATTTAGGAGAATTTTAGCTAAACCTGTAAGACTTAGAATTGGAACTTATAGTATTATTATATAATGTGTTTAATTATTCTGTGTTTATTTTAAATAAAATCCAAAATACCAAAAATATTTTTGATATATGTCCTATTAGTTAAGTCTTTAGAATTGTATGCGTAGTTCAGGAGCTGCAGACCTTGAATTTCACAAGTCAGATTTGGAGAGAACTTTTCAGAGAGATTCAAAAAGACTATAAATTTAATGTAGAAATGACGGATCAACAATATAATGAATATTCAGATTTAGATTATAATGCTAATAGGTTTGAAAGAGTAAACCCTAAGAGAGTAGCAAGTTTTCAAGAAGATATGCTTACAATTTTAATTTCTCAGGTTGCAGATATTGAGAGAAAGTTCGGTTAATGCATAGAAAGATATCCTCAAGGAACCCCAATTATTGAGGAAAATTCATTTGAATAATGGATTGAAACTGGCCATGAGATGCATAATTCTTATTTCGATTATTACACTCTAAGTTGGGAAAATCATCTGAATTTTAACAGGAATAATAATTTTAGACGAGAAAACCAATTTTGGGAAGATAATTAATTTAATCAGACATGTAATTGGAATAGTCAGAGTGATTTTAATGATGAACTTTCTTTTCCTTATGGATTTAACTCTAATCCACAAAATGAGGAGGAGTCATTGTTAGTAGAGGATTTGATTCAATTGGTGGGTCAGTTGGAAAGTCAAAAGAGTGAGGTGGAAAATTAAGTGGTCACAATAAGGAATATAACAAACCAGCTTGGGAAAATTATTATTGCAATTAACAGTTACCCCCTAGAGATTTTACCTAGTGACCTTGGGATAAACCCTAAGGAGATGAATGATGAGAAATTTAAAATTATTGAATTAATATATAGAAGATAATTTGAAGATATGTTTCAAAAGAACTTTGGGTTGAGATATGAGGAGAAGGAGATTGAAAGACCAATGAAAAAAATTCTTAAGGAATAAGAAAAACCTATTTCCTCACCTAAGATAAATATAAAATGACCGCCTCTACCATCTATTCAGTACCAAGGGGAAGAATTGGAAGACAACCCTGAACAAAAGAGTAACATAGAAGAATTTGATCCAAAATTTGAATTATCTAGAGAGAATCTGATCCAAAATTTGGGAGAACATGAAGCATCTTATAAAGATCCATTTCTTATAAAATTTATGGATGATATTAATATGAAAATTGAGAAAATTGCTAGAAGAATATTGGATCTAGAAAGAAATATGAGGAACAAGGATATGAATCAATCTGAAAAGGAAGAGTTGAAAGAGAAATTTTAATTTGAGGACTTTGTAGGAATCCCTTGATCTGGAAAAGATTGAGTTATTGATCAAGGATTACTTAAATGGACTTTTCATCCAGATGGAATCATTTGTCGGGCTTGTGACGTTAAACAAAGTGCTTTATGGGAGGAAACCCATAGTTATCAGTGTGGTTTGATTTAGTGTGCTAGAGAGTCATAACTGTTAATGTTGTACTGTGTTTGCTTTAGTGTGGATTGATCAATTTGATTGTTGATTAGTAGATGTTTGGATTGTTAATGGTTTGATTAGAATTTTTGTGTGTTATGAGAGAGGTAATTCCTTAACTTCTTATTATGGCTATACTTATATATTCTCTTGTAGTAGTTGGATTGACGAGTCCACCATGGCTCGGGTCTCACTCGGACTTAAGTTTTACAAGAGACAACATTAATTTTAACAGCGACAATTCCATCTCAATTTTTTAACTTCTTTTCTCTAACTTTGTTTTCATTTAATAGGAGTAGCTAACCTATTTCATGAGTAGCATGTGGATGAATTTACACTATTCTTATAACTGCTAGAGGTGCTTAATTATTGGGATAAGGTGATGCCTGAGGTTAGTGCATGTGAACCAATATATCAGAGATAATTTTATCTTTTGGATTAGAATCTATAAAATCATTTATAAGTACTCAATATATGTGTGTAGTGATTCCGTTAGAAATTTGAAGTAAGTTAGTCAGATGCAATGAGTTAAAGGAAGAATTGACCTCATTTATCATGTGTGTTTGCATTTGTGTTACAATAATATTAAGATTTGAAGAACACATAAATATATATATATTTCTATGTTGATACCTGTTCTGCTTGTTAGACCTTTCTTTCCATTTTATTGAGCATGTTTTAGTTTAGACTTAATTTCTATTGCATATTGTTATGTGTTGATGAATACTTGTAGATTCTTGTGATAGATAGAACTTCTGAACTATTTTTCTTCCTGCTTATATTTTCTGTATTGAATGTTATACATGTTTAAAATCAAGTTTGGGGGTAGAAAGAAAAATAAATTTTAAAGTTAGTATACTTCTTATTAGTTTAATATTATTGCAAGCATGTTTTAAGCTAGATTTACTTTCTCCTATAGTCATTCAATCCTGATTATCCATGTATATGAAATTGATAGATTATTGTAGTAGTTAGTAGATTCAACTTTTACTTTTTCTTCTAGCTACATTTTATGGAATTAAGTGTAAAATATTTAAAATTTCAGCTTTATGGGAAAGAAAAATTTCTTTTAAAAAGAAGTAAACTAAATTTTATTTGTCCTTAATTAACTATATTTTTAAAATTAATTTAACATGACCTTGGATATTAGAGTTTAACTTTAAATGATTATATTTATATTTGTAAATATTATGGTAAATTTAGGTAAATGTTTTTAATAACGAATGTCAATTCTAAAGTTAAAGATATTTGGTATGAAAGGATAAGACTATGTTTTTTCTATTTAAAGTAAAGGAAATTATATTTTTGAAGTATTAAGAATCTTAAAGTTTCATGTAAGAAGAAAAGAATGAGACTTTATGAAAAATTATCAAAACTAATATGAATTTATAAGGTAAAGAAAGGTAAAAAGTTTTAACTTTAAGAAGAGGATAGTGAAGTTCAAAATTATTAAAGGCAATCCAAATATAGTAATACTCACTTGAAAAAGAAAAGAAAAGAAAGGATTGAAAGATCTTGAATAAAAAAAAAGATAAGATAAAAAAGGGAATTTGAGGAGAAGCTTGAGGAGATGCCTAATCAAAAATTGGTTTCACTTGAATCAAATTGAGGAAAAGGCTTTATTACATTTTCTAAACTTGCATTTTCTAAACTTGTTCTAAACTTGTATTTGAGTATTAGCACCCTTAATAGTAAAGTTTTCATGAAATATATTTTCATATGGATAATCTAAGTATCTTTAATATAATAAATTACAGTTCCTCTTGAAATGAATGGAGATTCAGAAATCTTAGATTTGATTACTAGGTATTCATATATTCATATACTTGTAGTTTTGATATACTTGTAGTTTTGATCTAAGTTATTAAAAGTTTTTCTTAAATTATACTATTTTATTTATTAAACTAAAAGTATAAAAGTTTATAAGTTAATATCTATCGTAAGTAATATCTTTATGTAGTAAAAGAGTCACTTTAGGATAAGTAACGTTTAAGTTTTTGGGATTTTGACACGCTTAAAATTTACCTACTTTTTCATATATATTTTATGCTCAATTTTAATGATTTTTAATGATATTACACTTTAAACGAAAGTATTTTGCATATTTTTGGTTTCAGATACAAGAAATGGACATTTGGAGAAAATGAAGCAAAAATGGTGCAATTTCGAGTAAATACGAGCAAGAACAAAAATTCTGACTTGACACATTTCGAGATGTCTTTCTATGCTTAATCTACTTTACATTTCTCACATATTTTTGAATGAAATTACACTTTAAAGAAAGGTTGTTTTCATACTTATTTTGTATTTATATCTATTAGGAACGAAACACAACTGAAACGAGGTGGAACAGAGTCAAACGGTGGAGCTGTTGCAGGGTGGCACCTGAGGCACCAGAATCCAGAGACTGACACCTAAGGCACAAAAACTGGTGCGCGAGGAGCTAAAATTGGCGCTTGAGATGCCAGAGACGATATAAGATGGATTAAGGCAGTTTGAGACTAATTTTGAGCAGATTTTGAAGGCTTCAATTGATTAAAACGCTTTATGGAGGGATTCAATGCGTCTAGACACTTTGGAAGGCTCTTAATGAAGGGATATTTCTCTTGAATGAATGGACAAGTCTTTTTTGATTCAAAAGGTGTGACTTTTGAAGAGAATTTGGGAGGAAATTTTGAATTCTTTTTAAAAGGAGGCAGCCCCTAATTAAAAAGAAAAGAGTCTAGAGCATAAGTGTGGTGTGAGAGTGAGAGGAAGGCTTTAGAGAAGAGAGTATTTTCTTCTAGGATTGTAAGAGGAGAGGGAAGGTGAGAGATTTCTTCTTCATTACATTTCTAGGAGAGAATTAAGTGTGATTGTAAAGAGAGAAAAGAAAGTGAGAGAACTTCTAGGGATTTGCCTGGGAAGGAGTGTGAGATAGGTTGTGTTCTTTTCTTGTTTAGGACAATTATTTCACTGTTTTTCTTCTTAGAGTATTGCTAGTCCTTCATTTCACTATATCCTTCTCATAAATTCAGAGTAGTCTTATTTATCCCTTCTCCCTACAATGAGATTTGGTTTTGTGAAGAATTAATTTTGTTATGGAAGGTTTTTAATGTCAAAAAATTGTGATGATTCGAACTCTGATCTTCATTTACTTTCTAAAATTGCCAATTAAAAGGTTAAAATTTGTTGAGAAATATAAGAACTGAAAGAGCTATGATTTCTACAACAAGATAAGAGTCACATTCAATTTCATGGGTGAAAATGTAATCCATGGGGTTGAGTGCAAATAAATAAGGAAATATAATTTGTTGGACGCAGAATTGGAGATTTTAAAGTGATAAATTAAAATCCTCAATTTGTTCCAGTTGATTAGAAACTAATGCATGATTGTTAGCCCTCAGGCGAGGGAGAAGTGGGAGCTCTGGAGTGAGAGCTGGTATCCTCCCAACCTAACCATGGAATTAGGGACATTAGGAACCATGGAATTAGGGACCAAACTCTGGATTAGTCAATGTTCTTTATGCACTTGACACAGGGTAAAGAATAGGATTGCTCTTATTTGGAACAATACAACTTATGTATAATTTTAAATGATTTTAATTGCTTCACTAACCATGTACTCATTGTAAAAGGGAAGGATGTTTTATTAAATTTTAACTCTTTGTCACTAAACCTTGTTTAGTCTTTGTAAATTTAACTTTAAAATTTAGAAATTAGTTTAGTGAACTTAGTTCTTTTAGTTACATTTTTGTTAGCATTCATTAAACCCATTTTTACTTGTCTTTCTTACTTTAATTTTTATAGTTTGAATATTGTGATTTATGTTATTATCTTAAGAATTTCCATATTCCAAACTAAGACTTGATAGTAGTAGACTAGGATTAGCCTAAGGGATTTATTGCCGCGCTTCTTTGTGGGATCGATACTGGGGTTTTTAAAGAAAGACCTATATTACTTGAAGCGATACATGCACTTGCGTAGAACCCTTAGTGTGTGAACTATTTTATATATTTTATAAACATTTTGATTTTACACATTAACAACTTAATATAAATTGGGTCAAGTTTTTTGTCATATTTTTGAAAGCTAAATTACTGCGTAATTTTGGGATGGGTCAAGTTTTTGACACTATTACTGAGTATTTTAATTGACATAAAACACGCAAAAAAATAACACACACCAGGGGCGCATCAGTATGTCAGCTTAAGTCATTTCCAACAGGCGTCAAGTATGATTTTATTCTCTTATGAGAAGTTGAACACTTCTTGACCCCAAGTTATGTATCTTGAGTAGTTGATCAGACGAGTAATTACGCAATTTTTACTTATTTTTTCTGGCTAAAAACTCGACCCAATTTAATTAAGCGGATAGTGTGCAAAATGAATGTAAAGTTTGATTTATAGTTTACACACATATGGTACTATGCAAGTATGCATATCGTTTCAAGTAATATAGGGTTTTCCTTAAGGAACCCAATATTGATCCCACAAAGAAGCAAGGTAAGAAATCTCTTAAGCTAATTATAGTCTACTACTATTAGACCTTAGTTTGGAAGATCGATTAGATAATGTTTTATCTAGCAACTACTCATAAATGCAAATATTAAATGGTTGGATAACAACTATTCCTAAATACAAATATTAATTCTAAAGATAGATTTTTTGAATAAATTGGGTCAGAGAGTTTTGGGATGATAAAGACTACTCTTCTCATGCAATGACCTAGATAATGTGTAGGACTGAAAAACCTAGAATTTAATGTAGTAGTGACATATAGGAGCATGCCTATTCCTTACCTCTTCTGAGCATAAATAACGTTGGTTAATCTAAAGTTGGTGCCAGCATGTATAGCAGTGCTGGGTAGGTTCTAGCCTCTCAACTCTAGATTACCCAATGTGCCTACTCTAAATAACATACCTGCAGCCCTTAGTTCAAACTCTAGAGCAAATTAATAAAAGAATCTAGCCTATCAACCAAGAAACATCAATTCTATTCCCATCAAATCTTATCTCCCTATCTATTTGCACTCCCCTTGGGTGATCAACATGGCTCTTTCCAAAGTGAAATGTGGCTCTACTCAGCTGAGAATTACACCACCCTCTTAATGCAATTACAACAGGTTTTAGCTTTACAAGAGGCCAAAATTGCAATGTAAATGAAGTTCAAGTGAATACCATCACATTAATAACAAAAATAATTCTAACATGCATTCCAAAACATTTATTAAAATCTTAGCAAATGAAAATAATGGCATAAGTAGTAAAAGGATTTTATAGAATTTTGTGCCAAAAAGGAACATATGTCTACCTACCACTAATCCAAGTGTATAGATATGCTTAGTATTCTACTAGTTTTGAGCAACTATCTGTTACTTAGAAACTCATAATAGAAACATATCGTTAAATTTTATTTCCTTAAAAGTTGCATTGCCGCCCAAACTACTTCACCATAGCCAACCAGACAATCTGAGTGCACTCAAGCAGTAAGATTAATGCTCTTCCGAGTCTTTAGTTTCAACTATAAAAAATTTTAGCGTAACCTATTGCCACTTAAGTTAAGTCAATGAGGTAAATGAGATATTACTCATCACAAGAGATTGAAATTTTTCTATAAGGAAATGAAATTTTCTACACATGCCACTACTTCAAATCAAAAGAAAAGAGTAAGAAAAATACTCATTAAGCATGTAGAAAACAAAATAGAAAACTTCATTAAATCAAAGCCAATCCACTAGAAAGTGTTTACAACAAATACAAGATAATAACAAACACAATATTTAGCTTTTTCTCTGAAAGGAAGATGAAAATCTCTTCAACAAAGTTTCCTGCCGATCCATGCTCCACTCATACAATTCCTTTACACATTTCTTTCAAATTCCCTCACCAATCTCTCCAGACATGATGAAAATCTACATCTCCATCAACTCACACCAAACTCTCCATAAAATCCTTCTAAAACTCCTATTACTCTCCTATTCTTCCTCATGAGAGGTGTCAATCCCCTCTTTTTAGAGAGACACTAAGACCTTCTTTTCCCAAGAGACACACTTCTTTACTCCGAAAGAAACATCTCTTTATTTTTAGATATCTAGATTCATTGCATGACTCATTGGGGCGTGCATAGCCATATAGAACCTTCCAAAACAACCAGGAACCACCAAAAGTCATCCATAATCATCCTTGGATGGTTTCTTGCACCTAGGCACCATTTTGGGCCTCAAGGAGCCGTTTTCTAGTAGTCACCAATACCTAGGCGCCAGTTTTGGGTGCCTAGGTGCCACCCTACTGGCAACTCCACCATTTTGCTCAGTTTCATTCCCTTTTAACTCTGATTTGCCCCATTTCAACTCAGTTGCACTCCAAATTGGTATACCTACAAGAGGAGCATGAAAATAACCTTTCTTTAAATTGTAATGTTATTTAAAAAAAAGTTATAAATGTAAGGGAGATTAAGCATAGAAAAACATATCAAAATTTGCCAGCTCAAAACTTTCTTCTTTAGTTGTTTTGACTCCAAATTGTACTATTTTTGCTCTATTTTCTCCAAAAATCTATTTCTTGTACCTTAAACTAAAAGCATGTAAAATACCTTTCTTTAAACTGCAATATCATAAAAATTATGCCTAAAATAAACATTAAATGTATATTAAAAATAGGTAATTTTCAGATGGATCAATTTCCTCAAACTTAAACATTACTTGTCCTGAAGTAACACTATAACTTTAAAACCAAATTTGTTAATCTATAGTAGTGGGTTTACTTTTTAGATAACTAAAAATTTATTTTAGAAATGTTATAGTCTAACTTAGAAGAATTTTTAGTAAAGCAGAGGATATCTAAGGTATCAAAACATTTAATATTAAATTTAATAATACTAATTTTCTATTTAATTTAGATATAATTGAAATTTCCCCAAACATTGGATTTTTAGAAAAATATTAATTTCAGAATTTATGATATCTATATTGAAACTAATTTTTACTAATAATTTCAGAAATTAAGCAAAGGTTTGATCCTAAGTTTTCTTCCTTAGAAAGATTTATGTGAAACCAATTTTTAGTTAGGTCTTATTCCTCAAGCTTTTCCTCCCTTTTTAATACTTTTTTCTCTTTTTCTTTCTCTTTTTCTTTCAGGTTCTTTTTAATCCTTACTTTTTTTAGATGAGGATTACTATATCTGAATAGACCTGTAATGATTTTGAGTTTCACTGTCCCTTTTCTAAAGTTAAAACTTATTTTCTTTCCTTAACTTAAAATCTAATATTAGTTTTTTAAAAAGAATTTTCATAGAATATAAATTATTTTAAAAATATTATTCTAATAATCTTTAATTTTTCAAAAAATTAATTTTTCTACTATAGATAGTAATATCATTTCCCTAGTATTTTCTACTAAATATCTTAACTTTTGTTTCATCCTTTTTACTAACTTTTCTATTAAGTTCCTCTCTATCATTTCTAAAAATCAAAATTTTAGTATCCTAAAGATAACACCACATACCACATGTCATTTTAAGAAGTTATATTGAATAAAATACAGGCTACTGAGGACAAATAAAGTTAAGTTCTAAAATGATTTTTCTTCCCCCAAACTTGATTTTAAGTACATAAAATATAAATAAGAAGAAAAATAATTTAGAAATTCTATCTACCATAAATGTCTATCAGGAACATCTACAATTATTAATCAGGATAGAAAACATGTAGCAGAAAATAAAACTAAACTAAACATTTCAAAATGAAATTGACTAAACAAAAGTCTAACTAGCATAATAGGTATCAGCATAGGAACATAAAAATGTTCTTCAAGTCCTATATATTGTTGTAATACAAAGCACAAGCACACATGATAAAAGAGGTTAATTCAATCTTTAACTCATTGCATCTCACTACTTTACTTCCAATTTCGAACTGAATCACTACACTGATAAATTGGATACTTTGAAATGCTTTTACAGAGTCTAATTCCATGGACATGATTATCATTGATTTGCTGGTTTCTGAGCACCAACTTCAGGTATCACCATTATTTACTTAAGTGAGCACCTCTAACAGTTATAAAGATAGTGCAAGATCATCCACATGTTACTCATCAAGTTGGTTCATGACTCCTATCAAATAAAAACAAGGCCAGAAAAAGTAAATAAAAGAATTTGGATGGAACTATCATCGTCCAAACTTAAGATGTCTCCTGTAAATCTTAAGTCTAGTTAAGACCCGAGTCGTAGTGGACTCGTCAATCCAACTACTATAAGAGAACATATAAGTCTAGCCATAATAAGAAGTTAAGGAATCACCTCCCTCATGACACATATAAAGATCAAATCAATTCATAAACAATCTGAGCATCCACCAACATCAATCAAAGTGATCAATTTACACTAAGGTAAACATAATACAACACAAACAATCACAAATCACAAACATACTAAATCAACCCACGATGATAACCATGGGTTGCCTCTCACGAAGCGTTTAGTTTAACGTCAGTAGACTGGTAAAGGATTTCCTCCCGGATCAAATTTCCATTTAAGTAAACACCGATCAATCACCAGATCTTTCCCTGATCCTAGAATTCCTTCTAAATCCTTAAATTTCAGTTTTTTCTTCAACTTTTCAAATTGATTCCAATTATTATTCCTCATGTTTCTTTTTAAATTCAATATTCTTCTTCAGGTATTCTTAATTTTTATATTAATATTATCCTTAAAATTCATAAGAAATGGATCTCTATATGTTAATTCCATGTCTCTTAAATTTTGACTTAGATACTCCCTAAATGATTTAGATTCTAGATCAAATTCCACTGGGATACTCTTTTGTCTCAAGTTATCTTCTAATTCTTCTCATTGGTACTGATTATATGATAGAAGAGGTCTTTCTATATTTATCTTGGTTGAAGAAATAATTTTTTCTAATTCCTTAGGAGTTTCTTCCATTAATCTTTCAATCTCCTTATTCTCATTTCCCAACTCAAAGTTCTTTTAAAACATATCCTCCAATTTTCTTCTAATTCTTAGTTTGATATCTTTATCTTGCTCATCATTTTTCTCATTAGGTTTTATCTCAGGTTCAAAGGGTAAAATATCTGGAGAATTAATATTAATTGAGTAAATAATCAGCCCTAATTGGTTTTTTATATTCCTTATAGCAGCCCCTTAACTTTTCAACTGATTTTCCATTTGATAAACAACCTCTTCTATTGACATCTCCTTCTCCTCATATGGTGGGTTAGAGTTAAATTCGAAAGGAAAGTAAGACCCGAAGTTATAATTATTATGATTAATCCAATTACCTAAAGGATCATTTTAATTATAATCCCATGACTGTTTTCCTCCTTCATAATTGTTATTCCAGCTAAAGTTGGAAGGAATCTCCTAGCCTTGGTTGTAGTAATCAAAATAAGGGTTATATGTGTGATTGTTTATCTCATGCATAGTTTCAAAAGAGTTAGTGTCAACCAAATGTCCAAATATTTTTTCTTCAATGAATAGAGGTTCTTGAGGTTGACACATCCCATAATGATCCAACTTTCTTGAAATATTTGCAACCTGAGAAGTTAAAATATTCAGTAAACCATCTTCATAAAAATTCATCATTTCTATAATAGCTTTTGAAGATCTTTTCTATTTCCTAATCGTCGTAACAATTCTCTTTATTTCTGAGTCGTATGATTCAAGATCTGCAACTCCTGAACTACGCATACAAATCTAGAGACTTAACTAATAGGATAGATATCAAGTGTGTGAAACACTCAAAATATTTTTGGTATTTTTGGATTTTCTTATATTTTTAAAATAAACACACAGTAATTAAACACACTAGATAATAACACAACAATTTCCAAATCTAAGTCTTCTAAGCTAAACAAAAATTCTCTTAAAGTTCTCATTGTATCTTTCCCAATAATGATGCCAAAAACTTGACCCGACCCGCAAATACACAGTTTTTATTTATGTTTTATGGCCAAAAACTTGACCCAATTTAATTAAGCGCTAATGTGCAAAATGAATGTATGGTCTTATTTATAGTTTACACACTATGGGTACTACGTAAGTATACATATCATTTCAAGTAATATAGGGTTTTCTTTAAAGACCTTAGTATTGATCCCATTGAGAAGAAAGGTAAGAAATCACTTAGGCTAATTCTAGTCTACTAATATAAGGCCATAGTTTGGAAGACCGATTAAGATGATATTTTATTTAGCAACTATTCCTAAATGTAAATATTAAATGTAGGGATAACAACTATTCCTAAATGCAAATATTAATTCTAAAGATAACTTGTTTGGATAAATTGGTATGAAGAATTTTAAGATGATAAAGACTACCCTTCTTATGCAATGACCTAAATAATGTGTAGAAATAAAATACTTAGAATTTAATGTAGTAGTAACAAATAAGAGCATACCTATTCCTTACCTCTTCCGAACATAAATAACATTGGCTAATCTAAAGTTGGTGTCAGCATGTATAGTACTGCTGGGTTCTAGCCTCTCACCTCTAGATTTCTCATTGTGCTCTCTCTATATGACCTACTGATGTGGGTGGATTTAGTGTATTAATTTTGCAAATACTTTTCAATATTACAAAATACACACGGCAGATATAATAACAAATATGCAAATTAATCCCAACAAATATAAATTCAGTGAAAATAGTTTTATCTTTTAAAAATCTTTAAACTGCCAAATCCCTTTTAAAAGTAACACAAGTATACGTATCGCTCAAGTAATAAAGGGCTCTAATGGAGTCATAGATATCAATCCCACAGGAAAGTTGGAATTGCCTAGAAGTAAATTCTTAAGATTATAATGTATACTACAAATTTTAAGACTACAAAAAGTAAAGTACGAAATTTGAATGTTAAATACTAGAGTGAATGCTAATTAAAATGAAGTTGAAAGCAAAATTAACTAAACTAAATTCTAAACTTTCAATATTGAACTTACTAAAAATAAACAAAGTTTTTGTGACGGAAAGTTCAAATTTAAGAAAGCATCCTTCCCCTTTACAATGAGTATATGGATTGTGAAGAAATTAAAATCATTTGAAAAATATATATAAAAATTGTTCTGTGCCAAATAGAAGCAATACTATTCTTTACCTTCTTTCGAGTGCATAAAGAACATTGACTAATCTAGAGTTTGGTCTTTAATTCCGAATTCCGTGGTTAAGCTGGGAGGATACCGGCTTCCACTCTAGAGCTCCCACTCTCCCTCCCATGCAGGCTAACAATCCACATTAGTTTCCAATCAACTGGACCAAATTGGGGATTTTAATCTGTCACCTTAAAATCTTTAATTCTGCATCCAACAAAGTATATTTCTCTATTTATTTGCACCCAAAACTATGGATGACATACTCTCTCATGAAATCAAAGGTGATTTTCCCCATGTTGTCGAAATCATAGCCCTTTCAGAACATATGTTTCTCAACACATTTTAAAATTTCAGTTAGCCAGATCAAAAGTAAAGGAAGATTAGAGTTCAAATCATTACAAATTATTGACATTTAAAACCATATAAAATAAAATCAATTCTTCACAAAATCATATCTCAAAGTATGGAGAAGGATAAAGAAGAGAAATCATGAGAAGGATACGATAAAACACGAATTTTATATATAAAAATAAGTTTATAAAACAAAAGAAATACAATAACACAACTTATCTCACAATCCTTCCCAAGCAAATCCCTAGAAGTTCTCTCCAAGCACTTTCCCTCTTTACAACCACTCTTAATTCTCTCTTAGAAGTGTAATGAAGAAGAAATCTCTCACCTTCTCTCTTCTTCTTTACCATTAAAATTTTTAATGAAAAAATCTTACTCTCACATATTGTATTTGTTATTTCCTACTCTTATTTTCGCCTACCTTCACATGCCGCACACACACTCTAGAAGTCCTCTTCTTTTATTAGAGGCTGCCTCCCTCCAAATAGAATTCAAAATTCCCCACAAAATTCTATCAAAAAGTCAACTCTTTTAAATTCAAAAGACATGTCCTTTGATCTAGGAGACATATCCCTTCATAAAAAAAACCTTTCAAAGTGTCTAGATACATTGAGCCACTCTAAAGGGTGTTTAGAACAAGTGTCCCTTTTGAAATTTGCGCAAATTTGTCTCGAACCGCCTTAATCTGCAAAAATTCATCTCTGGCGCATCTTGCGCCAAATTTGGCGCATCTTGTGCCAGCTCTCTATCGAATGGCACATTTGGTGCCAATCGGGTGCATCTTGCACTAGCTTGCTGAAGACCATTCTATTCTGGGTTTTGGAGCATCTGGCACATCTTGCGCCAGTTCTCTGTATGTTGGCGCATCTTGTGCCAGAATGCCAAAATTTGTTGTTTTGGCTCCAAATTTTGTCCTTTTTGCTACTTTTGCTCCAAATACCTAAAATTGATATACCTGCAACAAAAACATAAAAGTACCCTTCTTTAAAGTGTAATATTACCCTTCAAACATAAAAGTACCCTTCTTTAAAGTGTAATATCACAAAAAAAAAACATAAATTATATACTTAAAACTACATATTATTTTTGTGTATCAAAATCCCCCAAATTTAAATGTTACTTATCCTCAAGTGATACTTTTACTTCATAAAACTTTTACTTCATAAAAGCATATATAAAAGCATATGACTTAGGATAGAGATTAACTTATAACTTCTATACTTTAGTTTAATAAATAAAATATTAAAATTTAAGAAAATCTTTTAATAGCTCAAATTCAAACTCTAAGTCTGAGAGTATTTAGTAATCAAATTTAAGATTTCTGAATCTTTATTCATTTCAAGAAAAACTGCAATTTGTCATATCAAGGGTACTTAGAATATTCATATGAAAATGAACTTCATGAAAACCTTATTAATAATGCTAATAATACTCCAATAAAAGTATAGAAATTGTAATATAGCCTTTTCCTTAAGTTGATTCAAGTGAAGCCAATTTTTTATTATGCATCTCCTCAAGCTTCTCATTTTTCTTTTCTTTTCTTCTTTTTTTTGGATCCTTTCAAATTTTTCTATTATTTTTCTTTTTCAAGTGAGGATTACAATATATGGATAGCCTTTAATAGTTTTAATTAATAGTTTTAAACTTCACTATCACTATCCTTTTCTTAAAGTTGAAACCCTTACTTTTCTTCACTTTATAAATTCATATTAGTTTATGGATTTCATAAAGTCTCATTATTTTCTTCTTACATGAAACTCTAAAATTCTTAACACTTCAAACATACAATTTCCCTTACTTTAAATAGAAAAACGTAGTCTTATCCTATCATACCAAAAATCTTTAACTTTAGAATTGACCTTTATTATTAAAAACTTTTTTCCTAAATTTACCATAATATTCATAAACATAAGTATAGTCATTTAAAGTTAAATCTTAATATCCCAAGTCATGTTAAAATAATTTTAAAAATATTATTAATTGAGGACAAATAAAATTTAGTTTACTTCTTTTTAAAAGAAATTTTCTTCTCCCCAAACTTAAGTTTTTAAGTAATTTAAAAACATTTTAGTACAAAGTTAAGTTGGTGAAAGAAAACAGTAAAGCATGAAAATAAAAACTAACCTGTAGAGGATTTCTGACTATGAAACTGAGCTCTGGTATACTGCAGACACTAACTTTTAAAAATATATATAGGTTTTAGAGCATTAAATGAAACATAATATATTCTAAGGAATTTGCTAAGAATTAAAAACAAAATTAAAAACTAAAAATACTAAAAATGTAGAAAAAGTAAAAATCTACTATTAATATTACAATTTTAAGTCCACAGCACATAATGAAAGTTTTTACGACATCAGTTTCAAATGTTAACTAAATAACAACCAATCAACTTAACAGACAAATAAACTAAACTCCTAAAAATATAAATCTTCATCGCCTTCCTCCTCCTTATCATCATCATCATCATCATCTTCTTCTTCTTCTTCTTTATCATCATGAATAGGAGTATAAGGAGTAAAGCTAGGGCAAGTAGGAAATTTCACATTGTATTCACCCCTAAGATATCTAACCATAGCTTCCTCAAAAGCAATATCATGCTGAACTATCCTCTGCTTATACTCATTTTTATGAGCATTTTTTTCTCCAATTTCTCCAATCTAATTTTGAATATTAATTATATCCATTTTTTGAATCATGAGTTGATCCATAATATTTTTAAGTGATGCAGAGCGAGAAGTAGATGCCCCCGCAGCTGATGTAGAGGGTCTATCACTACCTCCACTCCTAGTCTCAACAAATGATTCAACTCTTTGAACCGTATGCTTCCTAATAGGATTTTATGGCTGTAATTTTTCCTCATTTCTATGGGACTCTACTCCTGATTGCTCACATGGAGTGAAAATCGGGGCAAGGTAACCCAAACCACTAGTTGTAGAGCTCTTAGCTATGCTCCGAGCATGATCAACTATGAGAGCACCAACATCTATTACTTTCATGTTATGAATGTAATAGTTTAATATAACTCTATCCTTTGTTACATCAGCCAGATGATTTGTGGGCAGTAATTTAGCAAAGATGAAGTGGTGTCATACCTTTGACTGAATAGTCAACATGGAAGCGGAGAAGTTAACTTTCTTATTATTTTTAATCCTCCATTCTCCTCTTCCATCAGTCAAATAGGCAATCACTTCATCCAATGATGAATCAATCATCACGAATGCATCTTATTCATTATGAAATGCATTCCTCAGCCTATAAAAAACATTGATCCTTTCCCTGGAAAACTTAACTTGATTACCTCTTACAGGGATGTGATCGCCAACAGTGAACCTTAAGTTCACATAAAATTCCCAAATCATTGGTACAATCGCTATTGTAGTGAAGTAGCAAAACCTTTCTCAATTTATGTTGATGATCAATGTCTCGATCTCGCCACCCAGGTTAGCAAATGCTCGTTCCTGGATCAATTTTATTGATTCTATTTAAGTGTTATAACTGTGTTGAGCCTTAAAATTAACAAATCTTCATGCATCAAAATTATCTGACAGCCTTCGTCTCTTTACTCGTGGAGCGATTGAAAATTTTATGAAAATCCAAATAAATTCCAAATAAATTACAAAATAAAAAATCTAATTCCCCAAGTAAGATTATTTGGTAAGGAACTTTTCACCATGAGTTTTCTTCAAGCTTTTTCATCATAAATCCCAAATTTCAGATCTTCCATAATGTAGGAAAATTACATGGTGAAAATAAAAAAATTCTAAGGAAAAGTGAAGCTCTTACCATGAGAAGATGAAATCTAAGATTTTTTTGCCTTCGAAATCTTCTTTATTGCGCTCAATGTGAAGCCTTAGGTCAAGGTTTAGAGGTAAGAGACGACCCAAGCAAAGGGAGATGACCCAAGTAGTAAAAATGGAGCTTTACTGTGCAATTTTGCGGTTTTTTAGGCAATCTGGCTTTTTTGGGAATTTGGCACATCTTGTGTCAATGCCTTAATTTTTCCAGATTTCATTTTCTGTGGAAATCTGCTGCGCACCGCTTTAAGTCTACCTCTATTAACTCAAATGATCCTTTATAATCATAATTAAACATTACTTTAACACCAAACTTTCATAAACAACACAAAAATCACTTATATATATATATATATATAATTTGTGCTATTACAAACTAACATTTTTCAAGCCAACAAACATCTAATTCAGTGTCCAAAGCAAACTAAAACATCCTAACAATGAAATCTAAACATCAAAATACCAAACTCAAACATAGATAGAGTTCAACAATAAAAGTAAATGCAATCCAATGTAATAAAATAACTAAAACAAGTAGTACTAGACAAAACGTTACGTGCATGATTAAGTTCAAACATATTCTTCACTCTCGTCCTCCTGGATATCTCCCATAGGTTGGTAGTGCGCATACAAGTCGTAAAAGGGCCGATAAGGAAACTCATTAGTTGAATCCTCCCTAATCTAAGCATGTTTTGTGAAGATACGTACCAAACCATCTTCAATACGACCGGTATGTTCAAAATATTCCTTTAGTCTCCAATCTAGATGATGCAACATTTCAAAAATATGCCAAATTGCATGCATAAGACTCTGCACCTTTTTTCTATTTTCTGGAATCTTTTCAATAGTGCATTTGAACTGAAGTAAGGCTGAATATGTGATGCTTGATCCATCAGTACATTCATATAATTCTCATCTCCCATTCCAACACAGTTGCAATAGAGTCTGGACCCATCGACTTCCAAGGAAGAACACTTTTTCCCAACTCTCATAAGGTACTTGTGATTAATTGCATACTAGGAAAATAGTGGATGGAAGTCCAAGTCCAGTTGCATATCCATTGACAATCAAGCCCAGAGCCGATTTCACAATTATTGCACTAATGTCAAGGGTTTTCCAGTTTGAATACAGTAGTTCAAAATAGAACTCTCTTTAGTTACCCTACAGGATTTAATAATGATGAAGAAAAACTTACATTTCCATCATCTCTAGCCTCCCAATTCACATCTTCATCCGTAATGTATCGATAGAGTTCATTCATATTATCTCTCGTAGGGGTAAAATTTTTGTAGTGGTAAATTGGCACATTTTCAATCATAAACTTCTCATTTATTCTTGAAGGAGTGAATTGCACAAACATGCATTGCACATAGACAATTTCAGGTTGATTCCATGTAGATTTGTATAAAACTCTTTCACCACAGGGACAACTACGACGACAGTAGTGTAACAAAGCACTTCTCAGCGTTTCTGTGCAATAATCTCTTCCATTCGAGTATTCGGTGTGTTGAATCCAAGATTCATAAACCCTCTTTCTTTGATTAGTCTCTTCTTTACTAGAACTAGATCATGTAACTTCTGCGCATCAAAACTGATGAACTTTCTCTGGTTGAAAATTCTAAATCTAGTGAAATTTTTAGAGTGGGACACCATTGGGATTAAAATCTAGTGACTCTTCCCTCGTTCCCCCCTAAAATGGGCTTTAGAATCACTTTTGGGAGTTATAAAAAGAAGAACTCGCCAAAAATCACCTTGTGAAACTTTTTAAGTCATTTTTGTCGCCGCGGCGCATATTGCCTCAGCTCTCTGGAATGTGGCACATCATGCACCAATTCCAAAAAAATCACCATTTCGATTTCGATCCAAAAAATTCTCAATGCTTCCTTATAATTAGGTAAATAAAGATGTTTTAAATATTTTCTCAATTTCAAATTTCTTAAATACACAGACTCTATAAAAAAATAAATATAAATATACATAAAATATTTTGAACAAAAACTTAAAAGCAAAATAAACAATGATAAGTATGGGTTGCCTCCCACAAAGAGTTTGGTTTAATGTCGTCAGCCTCGTCAGCCCTACATTCCCAATCCAGTCTTTACTCTGGGTGACCCAACATTAATATCTCATTAAAAGCTGGTCTTTGATCATTAAAATACGATTTCATTCTATGCTCTTAACTTTAAATATCCTTCAAGTCCTGAGATCTTCAATATTAACAGCTCCATAGGGATAAACTTTTATAACTTTGAATGACCCTTTCCACCTAGACTTCAATTTTCTAGGAAATAGTTTCAATCTTGTATTGTATAATTAAACTTCCTGTACAGGTTCAAATTCCTTTTTTATTATCTTCCAATCATGTCATTCATTCATTCTTTCCTTATAAATCCCAGCTTTATCGTAAAATTCATTCCTAATTTCTTCAAGCTTATTAAATTGTAATAATCTTTTCTCAATAGTTTCTTTCAAATTAAAATTGAATTCCTTTATAGCCTAATAAGCTTTATGCTCCAATTCTACTAGCAAGTGACAAGTCTTTCTAAAAATTAATCTATAAGGGGACATTCCTATAGGTGTCTTATAGGTTGTCTTGTATGCCCATAATGCAGTATCTCCATAATGTCGTATCTAATCTAGTAGATCAATCCATTTTATAGGATTTACACTTTTATACTTTTTCCTAAATTCTCTTAATTTCAAGATTAGATACTTCTGTCAAATCACTAGTCTGGGGATGATAACCAGTTGCAATTTTATGCATTAGATTATATTTTTCTACCAATCTTGCAATTGTTGCATTTCTTAAATGAGATCCTCCATTGGTAATGATTACTCTTGGCATTCTATCTCTTGTAAAAATATTTTTAATTAAAAATTTTAAAATGCAACACATCAAGGTAAACTGATTGTTTCAATCCATTTTGAAACATAATTTACTGCAATCAATATATAAATTAATCAATATATATATATATATATATATATTTCTGAATGAATTCATCTAGATGGTATTAACATTCCAAGGTGAAAAAATGCATTAACAAAAACAATAAGATTTAAAAAAGTCTACAATAAGGCTGGCGAAGAAGGTCCGCCTTTAGGAGAAATAAAAGAGGCATGGAAACATTGTTGGTATATATATATATATATATTAACATCTCTAAATAGAGTAGGCCAATAAAATCTAGATTACAAAATTTTATGAACAGTTTTATCATTCTTAAAATTACCTCCAAAATCAGGATCATGACATTTTTGGATAATTTCTTGAATTTCTTTGTAAGGCACACATCGTCTCATTATTAAATCTTTGCATTGTTTATATAAATAGGGTTCATCCCAAAAATAAGATTTTGCATCATGAATGAATTTCTTTTCTTGCTGTTTTGTTAGTACATATGGTAAAATACCACTAAAAATATAATTTACAATATCAACATACCAAGGTATTTTCAATCCTTTTACAGCATAAAGTTGTTCATCAGGAAAAGTTTCATTAATTTCTTTTTTTCTTGTCAAGTATTTCTTCCTGTTCTAGCCTAGATAGATGATCAGCAATTTGATTATCAGACCATTTTCTATCGACTACTACAAAATCAAACTCTTGCATCAGAAGTACCCATTTAATTAATCTTGGTTTTGCATCCTTATTTTGCATCAAATATTTAATAGTCGAATGGTCATTATGTACAACACATTTAGCTCCGATCAGATATAATCCAAACTTATCAAAAACATACACAATAGCTAATAACTCTCTTTCAGTGGTTGTGTAATTAACCTGAGCATTATTGAGAGTCTTACTAGCATAGTATATGACTTCAAAAATCTTATCATATCTATACCCTAAAACAACTACGATAGCATAATCACTTGCATTACAAATTAATTCAAAAGGATTCTCCCAATAAGGTGAAACAATTATAGGAGCAGTGATCAAATTTTCCTTTAAATTTTCAAAGATTTTAAGGCAATCTTCGTTAAAATCAAATTTTATATCTTTTCTAGAAGTTGGCATAAAGGCTTCATAATTTTTGAAAAATCTTTAATATATCGCCTGTAAAATCCAGCATGTCCTAGAAAGCTTCTAACTCCTCTTACATTAGTACGTGGAGATAAGTTTGATATAACCTAATTTTTTGTAGGATCTACTTTCATGTCATTTTCTGAAATTTTATGCCCAAGCAAAATTCCTCCTATAACCATAAATTAAAATTTCCCCAGTTCAATACGAGATTAGTCTTTTCACATCATTCAAGAACTTTCTCTACAAGATTTAGACATATTTCAAATGAAGTTCCAAATACAGAAAAATCATCCATAAGGACTTCAATTCCTTTTTCAATTAAATCACTGAAAAGTGACATCATACATCTTTGAAATGTTGCAGGTGAATTACATAATCCAAAGGACATTCGTCGAAAAGCAAAAGTTCCATAAGGACTAGTAAAATTTGTTTTCTCTTGATCCTCTGAAACAATTGGTATTTGATGATAACTGATATATCCATCTAAAAAACAAAAATATTTATGCCCAACTAGCTTATCCAACATCTGGTCCAAAAAGGGTAAAGGAAAATAGTAAAAAGGGTAAAGGAAAATAATCCTTCCTGGTGGAAGAATTTAATTTTCTATAATCTATACATATTCGTCATCAAGTGACTTTCCTTGTTGATATTAATTCATTATTCTCATTTGTCACTACAGTCACTCCTCCTTTCTTTGGAACACAATGAATTAGACTTACCCAAGCACTATTTGAAATAGGATATACTATTCCAACATCTAACCATTTTAAAATTTCTTTCTTCACAACTTCCTTCATCATAGGATTTAATCTCCTTTGAGGATCAGGTCTTAGTTCATGTTGATCTTCTAATAAAATTCTATGCATACAAATTGAAGGACTCATTCCTTTAATATCAGCTAATGTCCATCCAAAGGCTTTCTTATAACTTTTCAAAGTTTCCAACAACTGTTGTTTTTGCTTATCAGTTAATTTTGAGGATACTATAACAGATAATGTAGATAAATCTCCTAAAAATGCACACTTCAAATGTGTAGAAAGTGTTTTCAATTCTAATTCAGGAGGTTTCTCAATAGATGAAATCACATTCTTATTACTTTCTGTAGGATCTAACATTTCAAATTTTTCAGGAACATAATCCAAATCTTCTTTACTCACTTCTGTAGATTCATCTTGAACCTTATCCTCATCTTGATATTCCACAGATTCCTTTTCAAATTCCCTTTCGAATGTCTTTTTTAAATATTCATGGCTTAGATATTCATTAATGTCCATTCTGAAGCATTCAATCTCTTGCTCTTTTACAGGGTATCTCATTGATTTTGCAATTTTAAATGTAACATTTTGATCACTAACTCTCATAGTTATTTCTCCTTTCTACATATCTATTAAAGCTCCTTCAGTGGCAAGGAATGATCTTCTTAAAATGATAGAAATTTTTTTATTTTCCTCCATATCTAATACAATAAAGTCTACAGGAAAGATAAATTTATCAACTTTTACCAAAACATCTTCTATAACTATTTTAGGATAAGTAATCGAACGATCAGCTAACTGAAGAGTTACAGTTGTAGGTGAAATATTTCCTAAACCTAACCTTTTAAAAATTGATAATGGCATAAGATTAATACTGGCTCATAAATCAAGTAAAGCTTTTCTAAAAAATATTTCGCCAACAACACGAGGAATTGTAAAACTTCTAGGATCTTTAATTTTTTTAGGAAGTTTTTTTCTAAATTATAGCGCTACACTCTTCACTGAGTGCAACAGTCTGATTATCTACAAACTTTCTTTTCTTATTAAGTATATCCTTCATGAACTTTACATAGCTTGACATTTGTTTCAAAGCTTCAACAAATAGAATGTTTATTATTAATTTTCTTAATATTTCTAAAAATTTAAAAAAAAATTTTCTCTATTTTTCTACTTCAATCTTTGAGGAAATGGAGGTGGTGGTTTTTCTACTGTGATTTTTATTGGTTTAACAGGACATTCTGACTCAAAATGAAAATCTTCACCAGATTTTTCATTTTCCACCTCATTTTCTTAAACTTCAACTTTCACTTCTTTTTTAACTCTGTTTTTCCACTTCTTAGTTGAATAGTCTTAATTTTCTCTTTGTTCTGATGTTTAGGGTTTACTTCAAGATTGCTAGGAAACGGTCCTGAAGGTCTATTGCTAAGTGCGGTAGCAATACATCCCAATTTATTTTCCATGTTTGTAATTGTAGCTCCTTGACTTTGTAATTGACTCCTCATTTGAAATATCAATTCTTCCATTGACAAATTTTTCTCCTTACTATGTAAATTATTAAACCTAGAGGGTAATAAAGTTTATAAGTTGGATTTCCTTGATTGTTGGAGTTTCCCAATGGGTTAACTGTGTTGTTTCCCCATTGCAAATTTGTAGCATTAGAGTAGCATTAGATCCAACTAAAATTTGGATGATTCTTCTAACCAATATTATAATAATTGGCATAATGATTATTAGAATGATTAGGCATAATGATTATTAGAATGATATGATTATTTATTGCATTTAAGGTCTCATAAGAAAATTGAGATTATATTATTTTTTCCAAGCACGGGTGATGTCTGAGAATAATTCATTCCATATTAATTTATCTTCTTTGATATAGCAGCTATTTATTTGTGCAACTAACATAGATATTGCATCAGAATCATGAATACTGGCTGCTCTTTTTGGATTTGCCCTTTCAGAGGGCCATTGAAAGTTATTAGTTGTCATCTCTTCAATTAAAGAATATGCTTCATCGAATGATTTTGACATTAATGAACCACCAGCAGTAGCGTCAATTATCGATTCTAAGAGACCAATTTATAAAAAGTTTGAATTATTAACCAATCTAGCAATGCATGGTGTTGACACTTTCTAAGGAGATCTTAAATCTTTCCCAGGCCTCATAAATTAGTTCCCCTTCAAACTAAAAAAAGATGTAATATCATTTCTAAGCTTAGCAGTTTTTGAAGGTGGGAAATATTTAGATAAAATTTTTTGTGATAAATCTCCTCAAGTTCTGATAGATCCAGGTGGTAACGAGTTTAACCACATCTTAGCTTCATCCTTTTGTGAAAAATGAAAAAGTCTAAGTATGACGACATCATTTGAAACTCCATCATATTTAAAAGTAGCACACAACTCTAGAAAACTAACAAGGTGTAAATTACAAGGTGTAAATTAGGATCTTTGTGTAAATTAGGATCTTTAGTTGGTGTTCCTCCATATAGATTATTGTGTACCTTTTGGATAATAGCAGGTTTAAGTTCAAATGAATTGGCAGGTACCACCGGGATTTTGTTTTTGTATACTCAAATGAATTTCATCTTTCGTAGGATTAGCATAATCTCTTAAAGGTCCCTGATGATGTTCATTTTCATTTCCAGTATTACTTAATTTGTAAGTCATTTTTCTAATATGGCTTATCTCTTTTTATTATTTTTGAATTTTTCTAATAGTTCTTTCTATCTTAACATTGTAAGGTATTAATTACTCATATCTTACACTACGCATAAACAAACACGACAAGTAATTTAAAATAAGCAAAGACACTTAAATATGAAAATATTCAAACTAAATTATAAACCTTTTTTTATAGTTTAAAAATAAAAATACTATAAATTATAAAATAACTTACTAATACTTTCCGTTAGTTCCCCGGCAATGGTGCCGAAAACTTGATGCGGGTGGATTTAGTGTGTTAATTTTGCAAATACTTTTCAATATTACAAAATACACTCAGCAAAAATAATAACAAATATGTAAATTAGTCCCAACAAAAATAACTTCAGTGAAATAGTTTTATCTTTTAAAAATCTTTAAACTGCCAAATCTTCTTTAAAAATAATGCAAGTATATGTATTGCTCAAGTAATAAAGGGCTCTAATGGAGTCCTAGATATCGATCCCACAGGGAAGTTGAAAATGCCTATAAGTAAATTCTTAAGATTATAATGTATACTACAATTTTTAAGACTACAAAAAGTAAAGTATGAAATTTGAATATTAAATACTAGAGTGAATGCTAATTAAAATGACGTTGAAAGCCAAAATTAACTAAACTAAATTCTAAACTTTCAAAAGTGAACTAACTAAAACTAAAAAAAGTTTTTGTGATAAAAAGTTCAAATTTAAGAAATCATCCTTCTCCTTTACAATGAGTATATGGATTGTGAAGAAATTAAAATCAAATGTGATTCTCCCCATATTTTTGAAATCATAGCCCTTTTGGAACATTTGTTTCTCAACACATTTTAACATTTCAATTGGTGAGATTGAAAAGTAAATGAAGATCAAAGTTCAAATCATTACAAATTATCAACATTTAAAATCATATAAAATAAAATTAATTCTTCACAAAACCATATCTCAAAGTAGGGAGAAGGTTAAAGAAGACTACTCAGAATTCATGAGAAGGATACGACAAAAAATGGATTTCATATATAAAAATAAGTTTACAAAATAAAATAAAAATAATACACAGCTTATCTTAGAATCCTTCCTAAGCAAATCTATGGAAGTTCTCTTCAAGCCTTTCTTTCTTTACAAGCACTCTCAATTCTCTCATAGAAGTGTAATGAAGAAGAAATCTCTCACCTTCCCTCTCCTCTTACAATCCTTGAAGAAAATCTCCAAGATTTTGACTTGTCTCTCTCTCTCTCTATCTCTTCTTTTTGCCCCCTTAACACACACTACACACACACTCTAGAAGTCCTCTTCTTTTTTTAGAGGTTGCCTCCCTCCAAATAGAATTCAAAATTTTCCCCAAAATTCTATCCAAAAGTTAACTCTTTTGAATTCAATAGACATGTCCATTGATCCAAGAGACATATCACTTTATAAAAGAATCTTCCAAATTGTCTAGATACATTGAATCACTCCAAGGGGTGTTTAGAATAAGTGTCACTTATGAAATTCGCGCGAAATTCATCTTGAGCCGCCTTAATCCGCAAAAAATCTTCTCTGGCGCATCTTGCGCCAGCTCACTGAAGACCGTGCTATTCTAAGTTTTGGCACATCTGGCACCAATCTGGCACATCTTGTGCCACTTCTCTTTATATTGACGCATCTTGCGCTAGAATCTCAAAATTTGTTGTTTTGGCTCCAAATTTCATCATTTTTGCTACTTTTGCTCCAAATACCTAAGATTGATATACTTGCAACAAAAGCACAAAAATACCATTCTTTAAAGTGCAATACCACAAAAAATAATCATAAAATATATACATAAAACTACATATTATTTTGGTGTATCACCTACCAGTGACCTTTAGTTCTAATTCTAGACCAAATTGATAAAAGAATCTAGCCTATCAACCTAGAAACATCAATTCTATGCCCATAAAATCTTATTTCTATCTATTTTTACTCTCCCTCGAGTGATCAACATGACTCTTTCTAAAGTGAAATGTGGCTCTACTCAGTTGAGAATTACACTGCCCTTTAGGGTCTTAATACAATTACAATAGGATTTAACATTACAACAGACAAAAATTGCAATGTAAATGAAGTTCAAGAGAATACCGTCACATTAATAATAAAAACAATTCTAACATTGATTCCAAAATAATTATCAAAATCATAGTAAGGGAAAAGAAAATGAAAATAATGGCATAAGCAGTAAAAAGGTTTTATAGAATTTTGTGCCAACAAGGAAGATATGTCTACCTACCACTCATCCAAGTGTATAGATACACTTAGTATTCTATTAGTTTTGAACAATTATCAGTGACCTAAAAACTCCTAATAGAAATAGATCTTTAAATTTTGATTTCCTTAAAAGTTACATTGCCGCCCAAACTACTTTATCATAGCCAACCGGACAATGTGAGTGCACTCAAGTTTTAAGATCACCGCTCTCTCGACTATTAGTTTTAATTAAAAATTTTTTTAACATAACCTATTGCAACTTAAGTTATGTCAATGAAGTAAAGGAGATATTACTCATCACAAGATATTGAAATCGTTTTATAAAAAAATAAATTTTCCTACACATGCCACTACTTCAAATCAAAAGAAATGAGTAAGGAAAACTATTCATGAAGCATGAAGAAAACAAAATAGAAAACTTCAGTAAATTAAAGCAAATCCATTAGAAAGTGTTTACAATAATTACAATATAATGAAGAACACAATACTTATTTTTTTCCTTTGAAAAAAAAAGATGAAAATCTCTCTAACAAAATTTTTTGCTGATCCATGCTTCCCTCATACAATTCCTTTACACATTTCTTTCAAAATCTCTGACTAATCTCTCCAGACATGATGGAAATCTACATCTCATTTTCATGTGACTATGTGGACATCTAATCTACATCTCCATCAACTCACATAAAACTCTCTCTAAAATCCTTCTAAAACTCCCCCTAGTACTCTCCTAGTCCTCCTAATGAGAGGCGTCAAGCCCCTTTTTTAAAGAGAAACTAAAACCTCCTTTTTCTTAAGAGAAACACCTTTTCACTCCAAGAGACACATCTCTTCACTCCAACAGACACATCTCTTCATTTTTAGATCTCTAGATTCATTGTCAGACTCATTAGGGCATGCATATCCATCTAGAACCTTCCAGAACAGCCCAGAATCACCTAAAGTCGTCCATAACCATTCTTGGATAGTTTATGGAGCCTAGGTACCATTTTTTTGTCTTCACTGGCGCTTAGGCACCATTTTTGGGCACATAGGTGCCACAATGTAGGCAGTTCCACTGTTTCGCCTCGTTTTGCTCCGTTCCAACTCCGTTTCGCCCTATTTCAGCTCCATTGCACTCCAAATTGGTATACCTACAACATAAGCATGAAAATAACCTTTCTTTAAAGTGTAATTTCATTCAAAAACATGTGATAAATGTAAGAGAGATTAAGCATAGAAAGACATATCAAAATGTGTCAGGTCAAAATTTTCTTCCTTGCTTGTTTTGATTCCAAATTGCACCATTTTTGCTCTATTTTTTCCAAAAAATCTATTTCTTGTGCCTGGAATCAAAAATATGAAAAATATCTTCCTTCAAAGTGCAATATCATAAAAAATGTGTATAAAATGAACAGTAAATGTATATTAAAAAGAGGTAATTTTCAATTGGATCATTTGTCCTTAGTTGATTTTGAATAATCTGAGTTAGTTCGAGTTGATCCAGATCAGCGAGAGTTTATTATGGAAAAATCCGAGTTAGGTCGGGTTACCTCAGTCAAGCCTCAGTTGAATTGAACTTCAATTCAGTTGAGTCAAGTTGGGTTAGACCCGAACTTGATTTGGTTGAAATAAGTATAAGTTGGATTAGACTTGAATATAGTTTGGTTGACTGTTGGATTAGTTTTTATTTAACCCAGTTAGGTCGGATTAGTTGGGGATGACTTTTGATTGGTTTGGGTTAACCTAAATTAGGTCTGGTTAGCCCAAACTTTTTGAATTGATTTGGGCAAACCTTTTAGGTCGGGTTAACCTAGATGGTTTAAGTTGATTTGGGTGAACTCTAGATAGGTCGGGTTGACTCAAGATAGGTTGGGTTGACCCGATAATTTAAATTGATTTGGGTTAACCCGTGTTCAGTTGGGTTGACTGATGATATAAGTTAATTTGGGTTAACCTGAGTTAAGTCGAGTTGACCCAATAAATTAAGATGATTTGGGTTAAACCAAGATTGGTCGGGCTAACCCGGTCATTTAAGTTGATTTGGGTTAGCCCGAGGTTGGTCCAGTTGACCCGATGATTTAAGTTGATTTTGGTTACCCTGAGCCAAGTCATGTTGACGTGATGATTTAAGTTGATTTGGGTTAATCTGAGGTAGGTCAGGTTGATCCGGTGATTTAGGTAGATTTGGGTTAACTCGAGTGAGGTTAGGTTGGCTCAATGATTTAAGTTGATTTAGGTTAATCTGAGTTAGCTCAGGCCTAATTTGTATTGTGTTCAATGCCTTGGTCAAGCCAGGTCTGGGCTGGGCTAGGCTTATGTCATGCTTGAAGCTTGGGATGGTTTAGGCTAGGTCTTGATTGTGTTAGACCTAGGATAGGTTCTGAGCTTGCATTAGGTTGAGCTAAATCCAAGTGAAGCTGGACCTAGACCTAGCCTAAGTTTAAATTGAGCCAGATTAGGTTTGATGTGGGTCAGACCTAACTTAACCCTAGTTGAACTGAATTCAACGAAATTCATTTAGGCTAGGTCTTATCTAGGTTAGACCTAGACCCAAATTTGATGGGGCTAAGTCTAATTTGGGTTGGACTTAGGCTCACTTTCATAATTAGATGAGAAAATTATGGTATCAACCCCTTAAATTTTCATTAGGTTAGGACACCTAAACTAAATTTCAAATTTAAAAGAACAACTTGGGCTAAAATGTAAAATTTCAGATTTGACATACTCAACCCTAAATTTCTCAATTTCATTCTATGTTTTCAAGGGTCAAAATTGTCATTTTGAAGCTTGTGATTACTTTCCTAAATTTCCTTTTTCATTTCCATTTTTATAATTTTTTTTATTCTTATTTCATTATTTATAATTATTTTTCAAGACAATTTCAATTTTGGTAAAAAAAAACTAGTCATTTTAATGTTATGGAGGTTTCGTGACCTCAAAAAATTCATGAAATGTTCCAAGGGTGGAGGAAAAAATCTCTGAAATTTTCATATTTTATGCCTTATATTTAATCTTTAATAATTAATTACTTTCTCGGGTATTTAGTAAATTAAAATTTATTTTAAGTTAATTATTTTTATTTTATTTTTGTGATTTTTATTTAGGAAGATATGAATTTTTGAGTTTTTATTTAATTTTCTAAATTTAGTTAATTTGAAAAGCCTTAATGTCTCTCTTAACAATGCAGTGACCAGTTAACCTTGTCCGCTCCGAAGTCCCCTATGTCACTGCATTCTGTGGTCCGGCTTGTCTTTATTAGCCTTAATGTCCACGGTTTAGTGTTCTTCTCCCCAGCGATTCTGTGGTCCGGCTTGATTCACTAGAAATGAATGGCATCATTTTATCATCCTCATGGGATTGAGAACCAAGAACTATCTGTGTCCAAATTCTAATATCTCACTCGATTCTCAACCAAATCGCTCTGCTTTTATTTCTACATTTTCATCTAATTGAGATGAACCTATCCATGTGACTATGTGGACATTTATTGTTCAATTCTTTAGTAGAGGTCCAAAATGAGGCAAAATTAGGGATTTTGATTCAATACTTTGGTCCAAGTGGTGAGGCCGCAATTCGAATGGTTGAGAAGTTTTTTCCATGATGCCACGCACCTCCGCCTTGCTTCCTTTTTCTCTATGGATGGGCCTACGTATGACCTAGACCAAATGGTGGCTTGGGTTGGTGTTGAGGTGGGTTGGAGGGCTCGGGAAGCCTTTATTTTGATTGGGAGTGGGCCTAAGCCTTGATGTGTACAAAGCATGCTTAATTTCCTATATATTTTGAACATTTTTATGGATGAAATTACACTTTAAAGAAAGGTAATTTTTTTTGTTTTTCTTCCTAATACAACAAATAGTAGAAGTGGAATGAAGTGGAGAAAAATGGAGCGAAGCCGAGCAGATATGGAGCATTTGGAACTCAATGGATTGGAGCCTAGAGCTAGCCATTGGGCGCTAAGGCACTCTAACAAAGCGCCTTGGCGCCAACAACTACTAGACGGTTTTCTAGAGTTTTTTCCCACAACTTGGGGAGTTATGGAGAGGTTATAGGAGGTTCCTTGGAAGACGATGAGTACTTCTGAAATTTTGTGAAGTCCAAGGATAGTCTAGAGTCAGAGCCTTGTAGTAGGAAAAGATATTTTGCATTTTATTAAGAGTTTGGTGAGAAATTTGAGGGATTTTGTAAAGAAGGATATTTAGCAAAGAAACAAATATTGGGAGATCCTTTGGGGAGAAATTTTGAGCACTTTGTAAAGGGAAAATGCTAAGTATTGTGCATTCTTTGTATTGTATTTTTTTTTGCAAACACAATTCTAGTGGATTTGCTTTGTTTCAAAGATGCTTTGTGGTAAATTTTCCATGCTTTATGAGGCATGGGAAAGAGATCTAAGATGATTAGAGGCTTCTTAGGTGGATAATACTGGTCATAGCTGATTGGGTTTGACTCATCAAGGGCTGGTCTAAGGTGGATTAGGCTAGGTGACATGTGTCCCCTCCCATGATGAGTCATGATGAATAGTGGCAACCCATCAATTAAAGGTAAATTTAGGTTGACTTGGCTTGGTGTGTCACCCATATACCATATTAGGTGGCTATTGGGTCATGGGTGGCCCAATAGGAATGGGCCATGTGCCATGAATTAGGTTTCCCTTAGGGTTGGACCTAGGCTAATTGGCTTGGATTTTCTTCTTAACCTAAGCCCTAAGGGGATTTAAACATCCTTTTAATTAATTAGTTAATTAATTAAAAGAATTATGGGGGTTGACCCCATGACAATTGGGTTGCGGCATGGCAATTGGGCTCATCACATAGCATTTGTCATGACCATGTAGTGTGAGGCCCAATTGGAAGGCAAGGTGGTCAATTGATCAAACTTTGGCTAAATTAGGCTCAGGCCTAATTAATTTTGACCATCCCAAGGTGCCACCAAATGTTGGGTTCAAAAAGGGCACATTAGGGTTCATGGCGATTTTTAATGTTTGGTAAGGTTAGGGAGACCTTAAGTGAGGCTAGGGATCAATTTAGATAGACTCCTCTCCCAAGGTGGATTTCATGGTCAAAATGGTTTCTAGGGTCCATAGATAGGTCCATAAGGTTTTGGGTTGATTTGGGTGACCAAGGCATGTCTATCCCATGGTGGTTGACCAAAGGAAAATATGTTGAGATTTTCATACCTGTTTTATACTATTTTTGATGATATTGTACTTTAAAGAAAGATATTTTTGATGTTTTGCTGCAGGAATAAGGAATTAGAGTCATTGGAGCAAAAAGATGTAAAAAGGAGCAAATTTGGAGCGAAAAGGACCAAAATGTGAAGATTTAAACTAGGCTGCCGACGGTGCCCTCGACCCCGCCGACGGTGAGTTTTTCCCGAGACTACAGGACAAAATCTTTAGAAGCCCGCCGACCGCGCCCTCGAGCCCGCCGACGGCGAGATCGACGCCGCCGACGGCGAGATCGACGGTTATGCCTACTCAAGCTTTGGATAAGGCCAAATTTTGAAGGGATGCTTACGTAACTCTTGGGAAAGCTCATCTACAACTTTAAAAGAACATTTTGGCCAAAAAATAGGGAAGGAGATAGTGTGCTAGAGATCCTGGAGGTTAGAGAGGTTCCATTAGTGTGTAACAATTGTGAGGATTTCTTCGAGAGATTGTAAGAGTGGAGGGAAAGTGAGAGATTTCTTCCCCCTTGCTACTTCGAAAAGGAATTTCGTGTGCTGAAATTAAGAAGAGATTTAGAGGAACTTCAAGGAGTGTTCTTGGGGAGAAATTAGAGATAAGTTATTTACTTGTTGTAGTTTATATGACTTTGATTTTATATATGAATTTTGAGTTTTGTTGTGTTTTCCCCATTAGATCTGAGTAG